>NC_041396.2:20528301-20715801 GCF_900747795.2 Erpetoichthys calabaricus | reverse complement strand
TTCGTGTCTGACGTTTCTATAGGAGGGTGACAATGAGTTAAATTTCAATGGATGTTTTTCAATTGTTGACGAGCGATAAGTAAAAGGTATCACTGAAAACCACAGAAAACAAAAAAGGCAAAAAAAAAAAAAACAGTATGAGAAAAGCTCGAAGAAAAAATTTCTTTTTTACAATGTTTCTGTTTGGAGATCGTTGTGCACAACTGAGCTGCGACCACAGAACTAACTTCCCTGTGGATGATTCATTCAGGCATTTCAAGGTCACTTCGTTGTAATGAAAGTATCTGCTGAATGTACTTCATAGTAACGAGGTTTCTATAGACTCATGTTATATGGGGAAACTGTCGGGACCATAAAAATACTTGGTTGTAATGAAAATTTTGTTGTAAAGATATTCGCTGTAATGGCATTTTCCCTATAAATAAATATAAAACATTATTGAATTGAACGGGAATTGAACCTCGGACGTCAGCGCTAGAGGCGAAGCCCCTAACATTGCGCCATGGCGTGTGATTCGTTTATTTGACAGCATGTAGATCGGGGTAATTACATTCACGGCATTCGTAGTCTGAATCACAATCTGATTGTATGGGTGGTTACCTACCAGGTAACGCTTGTGTTTGGCCAGCAAGTCAGCTAACATCCGCCACGGTGCCCTCAGTTGTGAGAAGCAGATCATAGAATGGTTGAAAATAGTTTACTGTCAAATAATGCAAAGAGTATGCGACACGTGTTTCGCCCTAATTCTGGGCTCATCAGGCGTACACACTCACTGCATATAGCCAAATTCCCGCGCTTTGCAGCGGTGAAGTATTGCTTTTAAATTTTAATTAAGAAGAAAACCTTTTTAAATTGAGGGAAAATATACCAATAACAATTTGTTAAGGATCTGTTTTTTTGTGAAGCTGCCTTTACACAGCCTGTCCGCTGTTTTATAAACGAACGCCATATAAGGCCGTCCTTTCTCCTTGCTTAGCGGTTCTGTATTGTTTTATTGTTCGTTTATTACGATTGTTATAGTTATTGTGTAGGTATTTGAGACTCACTTTTCTGTTCAGGTACCCATTTCCTTTATGTAATCCGCAGATTCTCCACTATTTTTTGTTCGTTTATTACTATTATAGTTATTTATTGATTCCCTTCTTTAGCTGACTGCCTGCTCATATAAATCAGAATAAATAGGTAAATTACATTTGATCTGGCTCTTATATACAAAGAACAGCTCTGCTGTTTTTTTGTGAAGCAGTCTTTACACAGCTTCTCCGCTGTTTTATAAACGAACGCCATATAAGGACATCCTTTTTCCTTGCTTCGCCAAGGAAGCAGCCTTTTTATTTAATCCACGGGTTCTCCGCTGTTTTATTGTTCGTTTATTACGATTGTTATAGTTCTCTTTGTATACCACGTTGTCAGTTCAGCACTCCGGTTGTAATATGACCAAGTCGTGCAAGCTTACTGTTGAGAATGCAACGTATAGTTGTACAGGAGAAAAGCAATCTTGCGAAATTTAATTTAAACTTACGGTTTACACCGTGCTTTGTTTCCGCCTTAGCTGCACTTATGAATATGCTTGTATGCATCACTCGTTCGCTTCTTATTGTTTCGCTGCCTTCTCAATTGTGTAATGAATGTTTTCTTCAGTGCTTTTTGGGGCTCTTCCTTGTTTTCTACGTACTGCGTTCACAGTCAGTTCACATGATTACGTCACATTTACACATTGGAAGACCTCCTCACAGGCCCGAGGTATGTAATAACCTGCCAAGGCAATAAGGGGTGCTGCCATTAATGCTGTCATCTCCTTCTTTTCCCGCAGTGCCACCCCTTCCGGTCCCGCCACCATAAAGCCCCAAGCTTTTGGCCAGAACAACCCACGAGACGGAGCGCCGCTAAGATCGACCCAAACTCCATTCTGCCTTTGCTTTGATTTCCTGTTGAAGGGATGTTCGCCAGCAAGCACCACTTAATTTTTTTTTCTTTTGTTTTTTTTGTCTTTAGATGAACAAAAGTGACAACACAGTTGGTGCAGTCAATAACAGGCTTGTAGATGGCACTAAGATGGTGAGATGAGATCTGCATAGGTGAACCACAGACTTATCATTTAAAGGCATTTAAACGCAGCAGGTCCAGCTTGCTGAACATACCGTTATAAGTCTCTTTCTCCCAAAGTTGACTGGTTGAAGACACCAGTGTTCAGAATGACTCATCTATAGAGTGTTCACAATGGAGTGAACCATTTCTGTTGCAGAGTTTAAAAATAAAAATCAACAAGGTGATGCAACCCATTCCTAGTCGGTAACATGAACAAACTCAAGACAGCATTTTAAAGTTTGTATTGCACATTTCAGCTGTAATTATAATGTGCTCACTGTGTTAGTGCATCTCATTCACTTAAGACTCCTGACCCTCTCCTGTTTTATCCATTCCATCTGATGCTTAGTTGAGTCAAGAACTTCCCTTGTAGGGACAAAGAGAGGCCAGTTGTGTTTGACAGAAAAAGGTTCAGGAGATTACAGACAGACAGACAGAAATAACTTTATTTGTCTGCACCAGGAAATTGGCTTTTCAGGAGTAATTTGTGACAGACGGGCATCAGCAAGTGTGAAAGGGAAAATCTACAGGACGATAGTGAGACCAGCTATGTTACAGTGCACTTGGAAAGTATTCACAGTGCATCACTTTTTCCACATTTTGTTATGTTACAGCCTTATTCCAAAATGGATTAAATTCATTTTTTTCCTCAGAATTCTGCACACAACACCCCATAATGACAATGTGAAAAAAGTTTACTTGAGGTTTTTGCAAATTTATTAAAAATAAAAAAATTGAGAAAGCACATGTACATAAGTATTCACAGCCTTTGCCGTGAAGCTCAAAATTGAGCTCAGGTGCATCCTGTTTCCCCTGATCATCCTTGAGATGTTTCTGCAGCTTCATTGGAGTCCACCTGTGGTAAATTCAGTTGACTGGACATGATTTGGAAAGGCACACACCTGTCTATATAAGGTCCCACAGTTGACAGTTCATGTCAGAGCACAAACCAAGTATGAAGTCAAAGGAATTATCTGTAGACCTCCGAGACAGGATTGTCTCGAGGCACAAATCTGGGGAAGGTTACAGAAAAATATCTGCTGCTTTGAAGGTCCCAATGAGTACAGTGGCCTCCGTCATCCGTAAGTAGAAGAAGTTCGAAACCACCAGGACTCTTCGTAGAGCTGGCCGGCCATCTAAACTGAGCAATCGGGGGAGAAGGGCCTTAGTCAAGGAGGTGACCAAGAACCCGATGGTCACTCTGTCAGAGCTCCAGAGGTCATCTGTGGAGAGAGGAGAACCTTCCAGAAGGACAACCATCACTGCAGCAATCCACCAATTAGGCCTGTATGGTAGAGTGGCCAGACGGAAGCCACTCCTTAGTAAAAGGCACATGGCAGCCCACCTGGAGTTTGCCAAAAGGCACCTGAAGGACTCTCAGACCATGAGAAACAAAATTCTCTGGTCTGATGAGACAAAGATTGAACTCTTTGGTGTGAATGCCAGGCGTCACATTTGGAGGAAACCAGGCACCGCTCATCACCAGGCCAATACCATCCGTACAGTGAAGCATGGTGGTGGCAGCATCATGCTGTGGGGATGTTTTTCAGCAGCAGGGACTGGGAGACTAGTCAGGATAAAGGGAAAGATGAATGCAGCAATGTACAGAGACATCCTGGATGAAAACCTGCTCCAGAGCGCTCTTGACCTCAGACTGGGGCGATGGTTCATCTTTCAGCAGGACAACGACCCTAAGCACACAGCCAAGATAGCAAAGGAGTGACTTCAGGACAACTCTGTGAATGTCCTTGAGTGGCCCAGCCAGAACCCAGACTTGAATCCGATTGAACATCTCTGGAGAGATCTTAAAATGGCTGTGCACCGACGCTTCCCATCCAACCTGATGGAGGAGCTTGAGAGGTGCTGCAAAGAGGAATGGGCAACACTGGCCAAGGATAGGTGTGCCAAGCTTGTGGCATCATATTCAACAGACTTGAGGCTGTAATTGCTGCCAAAGGTGCATCGACAAAGTATTGAGCAAAGGCTGTGAATACTTATGTACATGGGATTTCTCAGTTTTTTTTTTTATTTTTAATAAATTTGCAAAAACCTCAAGTAAACTTTTTTCACTTTGTCATTATGGGGTGTTGTGTGTAGAATTCTGAGAAAAAAAATGAATTTAATCCATTTTGGATTGTGGACAAAGTGATGCGCTGTGAATACTTTCCGGATGCACTGTATATGGGCTGGAGACGGTGGCACTGACCAGAAAGCAGGAGACAGAGCTGGAGGTGGCAGAGTTAAAGATGGTAAGATTTGCATTGAGTGTGACGAGGATGGACAGGATTAGAAATGAGGACATTAGTGGGTTAGCTCAGGTTGGACAGTTGGGAGACAAAGTCAGACAGGCGAGATTGCGTTGGTGTGGACATGTGCAGAGGAGAGATACTGGGTATGTTGGAAGAAGGATGCTAAGGATAGAGCTGCAAGGTAAGAGGAACAGAGGAAGGCCTAAGAGAAGGTTTATGGATGTGGTGAGAGAGGACATGCAGGTGATCGGTCTGACATAGCAACAGGCAGAGGACAGAAAGATATGGAAGAAGATGATCCGCTGTGGCGACCCCTAACAGCAGCAGCCGAAAGAATAAGAAGAAGAAGAACAAAAGCTGAAAAAATATAAAAATAAATATTATTTTATTATGACAGATAACAAACACGTCTTAAATGAATACCACAATGATTAAAATGAATGAAAACTTCTGACTGTGCTGTCCTAGTCCCAGTGAAGCATTGCTGTTGCTATAATGGAGCCCTCATAGCGTTTTTTTCACACATTTCTGCTGAATAATTAATTGGCTCAAAGTCCTCAGTGTGGGTGTGTCAGAGAGAGGATGTGCAGCATTGTTCATAATGACACCCAGTTTTGTTTTACTTCTCTCCTTTGCTATCATTTCCAGAGGGTCTAGAGGGGGTCCCATAACTGATCCTCCCCTTTCAATTAGCTTGTTGATTTGGTGGGCCTCTCTTGAAGTGATGTTACCAGCCCAGAAAATCCCACTGGGCATCAGAGTTATAGAAGATATGAAGGATGTCACTATTCACATTAAAAGAACGCAGTCTCCTGAAGAAAAAGGAGCCTGCTCTGGTCTTTCTTCTCTAGTGTAGTGAAACCAGTCCAGCCTGTCCTTTAATGTGGACCCCCAAGTACTTGTAGGAGTGGACCACCTCTACATCCACTCCTTGAATAGTGACCAGACATAGAGGCTCTTTGGTGGGGTGAAAGTCAATAAGCAATTCCTTGGTTTTACTGATGTTAAGGTGCAGTCAATTCTCAAAATTCTTCCCCGGTTCCTCTCCTCTGTTTCATCCCCCTTATCAGTACACCCTAAAGTGCAGAATCATCAGAGAGTTTCTGTAAGTCACAACACCTGCTGTTATATTTATAGTCTGAGGTGAACAGAGTGAAGAGAAAAACAGACAGTACTGTTCCTTGTGGTGGTCCAGTGTTGCTCACATCTGTATCAGTAACAAAGTGCCTATCCCTGAGAACAGCAAAGGAAGCAATCCCAGATAGGAGATGTCATGCATGTGCATCTGGGGACCACCTTCCTGGCTCCGATGAGGTAAGCAATACCGTTCAGGGATGAGAGGGGCTGCTGAGGCTAACTGTATCATCTCTTTCCACCACAGTTCAGAGAACTGCCAGACCCTGTAAGATGGCGTTCAGTCTGAGCCCAACTCTCAATGTGGACAGAGCTCCCGCTGCAGGACATTATTTTGTGACTTGACAGGTGGCATAATGCCAACCTTCATACCAAGAACAGTGCTCTTTTCTTATTTTGTAAGCTGGTGCCCCAACTAATCTTTTGGCATCCGTCATTCTGTTTACCCAGTAACAGGGACCAGTCCATCACATGGCACACCCCATCATATAAGGCCAGGTAATGCCTGGAAAGGGATTTGAACCCTGGACCCTGGGAGTGTGCATCTTTTTTTTTTTGTTAGTAGTTTGTTCAAAACAAATTTGCTTTTCAAGTAACTGACTCGTGACCTTATGCCGTTAACATTTATAAAATAAAATGATGGTTCCTGGGCAGTGCATCTATAAATAGCAAGTTCTTAAAAAAATGTAGACATTAAAGGTCTTCTTCTTCCTTGAATCAAACTCAGCCGCACTCCTACCTCATCCACTCACGTCTTTTGATTAACCTCTGACCCAATGAAAGAATAACTCAGGAAATACGGCGATCCAAAAATATCCACCCGACGCAAGCAGGGCCCCCCTATCTCTCAGAGACACTTCGACGCATCAGCAAAGGGAAACAGTTGTTTCTTCTTGATGTGCCTCCCCTCCTTGAATGTTGCTTCCTTATCAGCCATGCACTGCCTGGGCTGGCCCGGAGCTGCATCAACAGGGCAAGGGCAGCCAGGGCGGCTTCTTCAGCGTGACCTTCTAATAGTTGGAAAAATCATTCGTTAAAACCACAGGAATGCTCTTAATGCATTCATATTGATTCTGAGTCAGCAATTTAAAATCAGAAAATACATTTTAGGATGGAACATTTCAAACAAGAAGAGAACACAAAAACGTAGTCAGTGGTGGACTGGCGACCACAAGGATGCCCGTTCAATGAGGTCTGTGTAAGTCGCTGAACATTCCAAAGGCTATGATGTAGGAAACAAATGAAAAACTGGACTAAAAAATTTCCATTGTGAATATACACTCACTGGCCACTTTATTAGGTACACCTGTTCAACTGCTTGTTAATGCAAATATTCACTCGGCCAATTACATGGCAGCAACTCAATGCATTTTGGTATGTAGACATTGTCAAGACAACCTGCTGAAGTTCAAACCGAGAATCACAATAAGGAAGAAAGGTGATTGAAGTGATTTTGAACATGGCATGGTTATTGGTGAGCCAGACGGGCTGGTCTCCGTATCTAAGAAACTGCTGATCTACTGGGATTTCACACACAACCATCTCTAGGATTTACAGAGAATGGCCCGAAAAAGGGGAAATATAGTTAGGTCCATAAATATTTGGACAGAGACAACTTTCTTCTAATTTTGGTTCTGTATATTACCACAATGAATTTTAAATGAAACAACTCAGATGCAGTTGAAGTGCAGACTTTCAGCTTTAATTCAGTGGGGTGAACAAAACGATTGCATAAAAATGTGAGGCAACTAAAGCATTTTTTGAACACAATCCCTTCATTTCAGGGGCTCAAAAGTAATTGGACAATTGACTCAGAGGCTATTTGATGGGCAGGTGTGGGCAAGTCCGTCGTTATGTCATTATCAATTAAGCAGATAAAAGGCCTGGAGTTGATTTGAGGTGTGGTGCTTGCATGTGGAAGATTTTGCTGTGAACAGACAACATGCAGTCAAAGGAGCTCTCCATGCAGGTGAAAGAAGCCATCCTTGAGCTGCGAAAACAGAAAAAACCCATCCAAGAAAATGCTACAATATTACGAGTGGCAAAATCTACAGTTTGGTACATCCTGAGAAAGAAAGCAAGCACTGGTGAACTCAGCAACGCAAAAAGACCTGGACGTCCACAGAAGACAACAGTGGTGGATGATCACAGAATCATTTCCATGGTGAAGAGAAACCCCTTCACAACAGCCAACCAAGTGAACAACACTCTCCAGGGGGTAGGCATATCGATCTCCAAGTCTACCATAAAGAGAAGACTGCATGAAAGTAAATACAGAGGGTGCACTGCAAGGTGCAAGCCACTCGTAAGCCTCAAGAATAGAAAGGCTAGATTGGACTTTGCTAAAGAACATCTAAAAAAGCCAGCACAGTTCTGGAAAAACATTCTTTGGACAGATGAAACCAAGATCAACCTCTACAAGAATGATGGCAAGAAAAAAGTATGGAGAAGGCGTGGAACAGCTCATTATCCAAAGCATAGCACATCATCTGTAAAACACGGTGGAGGGAGGCAGTGTGATGGCTGCCAGTGGCACTGGGACACTAGTGTTTATTGATGATGTGACACAGGACAGAAGCAGCCAAATGAATTCTGAGGTGTTCAGAGACATACTGTCTGCTCAAATCCAGCTAAATACAGCAGTCAAATTGATTCATGATACAGATGGACATTGACCCAAAACATACAGCTTATTTAAGCAAAAGAAGTGGAAAATTCTTGAATGGTCAAGTCAGTCACCTGATCTTAACCCAACTGAGCAGGCATTTCACTTGTTGAAGACTAAACTTCAGACAGAAAGGCCCACAAACAAACAGCAACTGAAAGCCGCTGCAGTAAAGGCCTGGCAGAGCATTAAAAAGGAGGAAACCCAACATCTGGTGATGTCCAGGAGTTCAAGACTTCAGGCTGTCATTGCCAGCAAAGGGTTTTCAACCAAGTATTAGAAATGAACATTTTATTTCCAGTTATTTAATTTGTCCAATTACTTTTGAGCCCCTGAAATGAAGGGATTGTGTTCAAAAAATGCTTTAGTTGCCTCACATTTTTATGCAATCGTTTTGTTCACCCCACTGAATTAAAGCTGAAAGTCTGCACTTCAACTGCATCTGAGTTGTTTCATTTAAAATTCATTGTGGTAATGTACAGAACCAAACTTAGAAAAAAGTTGTCTCTGTCCAAATATTTACGGACCAGTGAGCGGCAGTTCTCTGGGTGAAAATACCTTGTTGATGTCAGAGGTCAGCGGAGAATGGCCAGACTGGTTTGAATTGATAGAAAGGCAACAGTAACTCAAATAAGCACTCATTACAACCGAGGTATGCAGAAGAGCATCTCTGAATACACAACACGTTGAACATTGAAGCAAAATGGTTCATCAAAACTGGACAATAGAAGACTGGAAAAATGTTGCCTGGTCTGATGAGTCTTGATTTCTGCTTTGACATTCGGATGATAGGGTCAGAATTTGGCGTCAACAACATGAAAGCATGAATCTCTCCTGCTTTGTATTAGTGGTTCAGGTTGGTGGTGGTGTATGGTGTAACGTTTTTTTCTTCGGCACACATTGGACCCTTTAGTGCCAATTGAGCATCACTTAAATGCCAGGGCCTACATGAGTATTGTTGTTGACCATCTGCAGTGTCCCCATTTTCTGATGGCTACTTCTAGCAGGATAACGTGCCATGTCACAAACCTGAAATCATCTCAAACTGGGTTCTTGAATTTGACAATGTGTTCACTGTACTCAAATGGCATCCACAGTCACCAGATCTGTATCCAGTAGAGCACCTTTGGGATGTGGTGGAACATGAGATTTGCATCGTGGATGTGCAGCCGACAAATCTGCAGCAACTGCGTGATGTTATCATGTCAATATGGACCAAAATCACTTAGGAATTTTTCCAGCACCTTGTTGAATTGATGCCATGAAGAATTATGGGAGTTCTGAAGGCAAATGGGGGTCCAATTCAGTACTAGCAAGGTGTACCTGTGGTGTTATGGGTCCACAGCTCACCCAGCAAAGGCCAATAGTTTTTAAATGAATAATCACCGCACTCGCGGCTTAGCGAGGGGGCGTGGTGGGTGTAGCGGGTCTCAGGGCAATCTGTGGTGTGGCTGTTTCTCACCTAAGTGCACAGGTGAGAGACTGCCCACAACCGTGATTGTTCCTGGGACTGCTAATGTGCTGCAGCTGCTATGGCCTCTCAATAAATAGAAGTGTGAGTCGGCTAGGAAGGGAGGAAGAAAAAAGAAAAGAACAAGAAAGGAAAGAGAACAGGAGGTTACTGGAAGAAGCAGGAAGCAAGAAGCAAGAGAGAGAGAGAGCCCTGGTGCGAGCAAACGGGTGAGCAAAAGCAGGCTTGAGTTGGGGAAGGCAGGCAGCTGGGAGGAGAGCCCACGAGGGGAGTGTTTGGCCGACACTCAGAGGGGCAGAGAAAGTGGACGCTCCAGCTGAGCGATTTAGGAGCTGGAGTGACCAGTGGAGGAGTCGGACTGACCGTCGATAGGAGCGGGAGTCGATGAGGCTTTGGGCTGGTTGAGCCCCAGCATGAGCGCCTTGGCTGCTGGGGAAATAACCCAAGTCTTGGTCCGGTTGGGAGCTCGACGTAGCCTAGGATCGGAGGGCTACTGGACCAGATTGAAGGGCAGCTGCTCCTGCAGGTAGGCAGCTCTCCTGTAGAGAGGCCCAGATGTGTGTAGCAGGGGAGACACCATGGTAAAGGAAGACACGGGGCTTAGTGTTTTTAAAGGATTGCTTCCTGTGCTATTTTACCTCGTGGTTTTTAGAAGATTTTTCTATGGTTTTTAACCTCCACGATTGTCATTGTTTTAATGGATTATTTCTTTATTGAACTTTGGAAGCACTGCTGCACTTTTGTTTTGATTTATTTTAAATAAAAGCACTCTGCACTTTTGAACCAAACCCCTTGCTCCATTGTTTTTGCCTCACTGTATAGCTCATCGGTGACATTACCGACGGTGTTGGGTTCAAGGGCTCCCTAACTGCAGATGGGAGCACGGAGCTGAACGCGCATCATCACAGTACCTTATAAACTAGTCGGTGAATAAAAAATATAGGAAGCCTTTCACTCCATGAAGTTTGTTTGAATTAACAGTTAAACACACAAACATTAGAACAATTGTGATAATAACAGGCCATTCAGCCCAACAAGCTTGTCTACACTGTGCACCTAAACTCCAAAATAACATCAAATCAAGATTTGAAAGTCCCTAAAGTGCTAATCTCTACCAGACTACTTGGTTCAAACATGTCCCTGTGTTCTTTATTTGAAAATAAAATAACAGATGGGATCCACTGTACTATGCCCTTCGTAATTTTAGACAATTTGATTATGTCAATGCTTACTCCCCGTTTGCCTAAAAGCTGCCAAAGTATCTCATCAGATACAGTTGTATAGTTGTCAGTTATGTGACTCAGATTGTCCCTAGTGTGTGCTTGGTGTGTGTGTGTGTGTGTGTGTGTGTGTGTGCGTGCCCTGCCCAGGGTTTGTTTCCTGCCTTGTGCCCTGTGTTGGCTGGGATTAGCTCCAGCAGACCCCCGTGACCCTGTAGTTAGGACATAGCGGGTTGGATAATGGATGGATGGATTTGTAAGTCATATCAGAAGGAGGCAAAATAAAAAGTCATCAATTAAAAAAATTAATAATAATCTATACTAATAAAAGGCAAAGCCCTCACTGACTGACTCACTCATCACTAATTCTCCAACTTCCCGTGTAGGTAGAAGGCTGAAATTTGGCAGGCTCATTCCTTACAGCTTACTTACAAAAGTTAGGCAGGTTTCATTTCGAAATTCTACGCGTAATGGTCATAACTGGAACCTGTTTTTTGTCCATATACTCTAATGGAGGAGGCGGAGTCACGTATCGCGTCATCACGCCTCCTACGTAATCACGTGAACTAAAAACAAGGAAGAGATTTACAACACGAGTCAAACGCGGGAACGAAGGTAAATGACATTCATTTTTGAGTGTCTTTTAATACTGTGTAAGCATACATATTAACACATGTGCAATTAAACGTGTGCATTTACGGGGTGATTTCTCAGGCTTAAAAGCTCGCCTTTTATTAAAAAGGTAAATGCTAACTGTTTTCATTCTGAAGGGCACAAACTACGTTAGATTTCAGCCGTTAAATGCGCAAAAATGTCGGTACACCAGATAAATAAGCGCAACATATTATCAGTTGTATTGTATGCTTACAGTACATATAGAAATGTGTTAATCGTTAACTAATAGTATGGGATGGTGTTTTTCGACTCGCGCCTTGATTTAAACGATTGCATGTCTTGGTGGGTTTGCGTAGCTTATTGTCAATATCTTTACACCTCTTTTTAAGACTTAATTTAAAAAAGTTTTCTTTTCTTCTTAATTAAAATTTAAAAGCAATACTTCACCGCTGTGAAGCCCCTCTAGCGCTGACGTCTGAGGTTCGATTACCATAAACAAGTGCAGTGAGTGTGTACGCCTGATGAGCCAAGAATAAGGGGGAAACACGTGTCGCGTACTCTTTGTATTATTTAAGGAAACTGATACAAACCAACGTCGACTCTAAAATGGAAACTATAACCAGGTTTTGTGGAAAGACGACGGAATGGATATTTGAAGCGCAACAAAATAAAAGCCTCCATCAACAACCTAACTTTTCGGCTAACCAATTCAAGGATTACAGAATAACCACCGACTTTCCAGAACGCGACTATGAGGAAAAAGAGGAAATGTCACAAGAGAACATTAAATTCATGCGCACAGCTTCAGATACTGTAAGCCTAGTGAACGGACATTATTGCATCAATCTGCCCTTTAAAGATGAAACTCTTGACGTGCCAAACAACCACTGTGTTGCAAAACAACGTGCTATTGGACTTAAAAGGAAACCCATGAAGCATCCAACGTTCCATGAGGATTATAAAACCTTCATGAAAGATATTTTAGACAAAGGATATGCTATCAAGGTACCTACTGAACAGCAAACCCTTGAAAAAGAGCGAGTGTGGTACATCCCTCATCATGGAGTATATCATCTAAAGAAAAACAAAATCAGAGTGGTATTTGACTGTACGGCCACTTACCAAGGTTTTCTCTAAATGAACAGTTGCTGAAAGGACCTGATTTAACTAACACACTCATTGGAGTTCTTACAAGATTCAGAGAGGAACCAATCACTCTCATGGCAGACATTAAATCAATGTTTTATCAAGTGAAAGTTCCAGAAAGGGACATGGATCTCGTTCGTTTTTTGTGGTGGCCTGAGGGTAATCTAAACAACGAACTTGAGGAATACAAAATGACAGTGCATCTTTTCGGTGCTACTTCGTCGCCCAGTTGTGCCTCCTATGCCTTAAGAAAAACAGCAGAGGATGCAAGAGACATAGCACCAGAGGAAGCAGTTAACACTGTGTTAAATAACTTCTATGTTGATGACTGTTTAAAGTCAGTTGCTACTGAAGAACAAGCCATAAAATTGGCCAAGGATCTACAAACCCTATGCTTAAATGGAGGATTTCATCTTAAAAAATGGATGGACGATTTGCAATTACTTGCGGATTATAATGTGGACAGGTGCATTAAACCTCGTGAATTCGGTCAAATAATGACCGTACAAATACATCATCAGAAAACGGATATGGCACCGTTTCCTACCTCCTCCTGACTAAGAAGGAAAATAAGAGACATTGTTCATTTCTAATGGGGAAATGTAGAGTGGCACCACTAAAAGCTGTAACTATACCAAGGTTAGAACACACAGCAGCAGTGGTAGCAGTCAAAATGGACAAAATGTTTAAACAAGAACTAAAGATTCCTCTGAAAGAATCAATCTTTTGGACAGACAGCACCACAGTACTACGGTACATAGCAAATGAAAACGCACGCTACAAAACTTTCGTAGCCAACAGAATCGCGGTGATAAGAGAGCACACACAACCCTCGCAATGGAGGTATGTTGCATCTGCACAAAACCCAGCAGATCAGGCATCAAGAGGATTAACAATAGAAAACTTCGTCAAAAATAAAACTTGGATACAAGGCCCAAACTTCCTGATAAAACCAGAACACGAATGGCCTAAGAGACCAGATGAAATGGACCTGTCTACTTGTGACGATCCGGAAATCAAAAGGTGTGTAGCAAATTGTGTAATTGTTGAAGAAAAAATCGAACCAGTAAAAAGACTTGTAGAGCACTACTCTAAATGGTTCAATTTAAAGAAAGCAGTAGCATGGTTCCTTAGGCTCAAAGAGATGCTAATGTGTCTGAAAGAAGAGAGAAAGGCAATTCAATACACAGTCAGCAAATCTGGACACAGCCCAGAGAAACAAAAAACACTGATCGCAAAACATATGAAAGAATACAAATCATCAATGAGGCTAAATCCACTGTCCATAGACGACTTATCTAAAGCAGAAGACGAACTTATTCACTTTAGTCAATTAAAAGCTTACCCAGAAGAACTTAAAGCCCTATACAAAAATCAGCTTATAAAAAAACGTAGTAAAATCATCAAACTGGATCCAGTTTTACAAGAAGGAATATTAAGAGTCGAAGGTAGACTTAGCAAATCTGCTATGCCAAAAGAAGCCAAGCACCCTGCGATTATTCATAAAAGCTTGCATATCGCTACACTCCTAATCAGACACCTTCATCAAATACACAAACACTGTGGACGTAATTATTTATTAGCAGAACTACGCCAAAAATACTGGATACCTCAAGCAAACGCAGCTATCAGAAAAATAATTTCAAAGTGCACTATATGTAGAAGATACAATGCGAAAGTAGGTGAGCAAAAAATGACAGATTTGCCAGAAGATCGCCTAGTACCCAACAAACCACCTTTCACTAACGTTGGAGTTGATTATTTTGGTCCCTTTTTTGTCAAAAGAGGACGAAGTTTAGTTAAAAGGTATGGAGTAATCTTCACCTGTTTAACAACAAGAGCCGTGCACATAGAGATCGTGCATAATCTGGACACAGATTCTTGCATACAAGCCATATTCAGGTTCAAGAGCAGAAGAGGCCGAGTTAAAATCATACGCTCAGACAATGGAACAAATTTTATTGGAGCAGAAAGAGAGCTAAGGGAGGCTATAAAACATTTGGAACACGACAAAATCGGCAACGAAATGATGCAAAGAGAAATCAAATGGATTTTTAACCCATCATCAGCCTCTCATCAAGGAGGAGTTTGGGAGAGACAAATCAGAAGTATAAGGAAGATTTTAAATTCGACATTAAACCAACAAACCCTCGATGATCAAAATCTTCCTACTTTGATGTGCGAAGTAGAATCAATACGTAACAACAGATCCCTCACAAAGACATCAAACGACCCTAATGATCTGGAACCACTCATACCCAATCATATATTATTGATGGACACTCAACCTGAAATACCACCTGAACTCGTTTCAGAAAAGGAACCATATCCAAAAAGACGCTGGAAACAAATGCAATACATGGCTGATTTATTTTGGAAAAGATGGACTAAAGAGTACTTGCCAATACTCCAGCAACGTCAAAAATGGCTTGCACCAAGAAGAAATTTTGAACCAGGGGACATTGTCTTAATTGTAGATAAAGCTACGCCCCGCAATTCCTGGGTAATGGGTCGAGTCATCAAGACAATGCCAGATGTAAAGGGGGCAGTCAGAAGAATTTGTGTGCAGACCTAGACCAGCACACTGGACACTCCTGTGAACAAACTGCACCTGCTCCAGGAAACAGCAAATGTTTGAAATGATTAATTTTTCTTTTTGCATGTTTAATTATAAATTTCTTAACCTTTGTGTTTTTATAGTAGAATCTAAGTTTCTTAAGTTTTAAGTAAGGATTAAGTTTAGTAAAGTAGTGAAGGCTCTTAGTAAGTAACGTTAAAGTAATTGATTTCTGCCCTAGCATAAACAATTAGGGGCCGGATGTGTAAGAGCCATTTTCCTTGTTCTATAAGATTCGTGAATATTTCTTAGATGACAATGCATAAATAACGGGAAGTTCCTATAACCCCCGTGAATAGATTTGTAGTGGTATATTCTTACCATTTCTAACAGCTTGGAGTAAACATTATTATTCAGTCAGCTAGTGATAGCCTTGCCTTGTATAAGGTGTAGAGGCATACGGTTTTTAACCGTGATCGCACGTAACAGAGCTCGATGGCATACGGGCTCTTTGAATGTGAGAAATAACAAGTAAAGAAAACTTGTTTACTTAAGTATCGCACCGTACGCCAAGGCGTACAGAAGAAGAAATTAAGAACCTTTAAGTATAGAAATAACTAAAGTCTTTCAAGAAAAGCTGTTTAAAGAAGATGCTTTTTTCCTTTTTTTGCCTTTTATTCTACGTGTGTAACTATTTTTTCTTTTATTCTTGTGTGGACTATTTGCTTTTACCTTTCACTAAATACCTTTAAAAACGAACTCTTGAACTCTGAGAAAAGCGTCTTACCCGTGCCTGATGACACCTTATAAATTTCAGCAGCTACAGTGTATATATGTATATATATGTTGATATGTGCATATATATATGTATATATATGTATATGTAGATATGTGTATATATGTATATGTATATATATGTTTACATAACCTCTTTAACACACTACTTCTACGCTGCGAAGCGCGGGTATTTTGCTATATATATATATGTGAATGTATGTATGTATGTATATATGTATGTCTATATTCATCCATCCATCCATTACCCAACCCGCTGAATCCGAACACAGGGTCACGGGGGTCTGCTGGAGCCAATCCCAGGCAACACAAGGCAGGAAACAATCCTGGGCAGGGTGCCAACCCACTGCAGGACACACACAAACACACCCACACACCAAGCACACACTAGGGCCAATTTAGAATCGCCAATCCACCCAACCTGCATGTCTTTGGACTGTGGGAGGAAACCGGAGCCCCGGAGGAAACCCACGCAGACATGGGGAGAACATGCAAACTCCACGCAGGGAGGACCCGGGAATCGAACCCAGGTCCCCAGATCTCCCAACTGCGAGGCAGAAGCGCTACCCACTGCGCCACCGTGCCGCCCCATGTCTATATTTATATATGTGCATATGTATATATATGTGTATATATATGTAGATATGTATATATTTATATGTATATATATGTACATATGTATATATATATGTAGATGTGTAAATTTGTATATGTATATATATGTATATGTGGATGTGTATATGTATGTATATATATGTATATGTAGATATGTGTATATGTAGATATGTATATATATGTATATGTATATATATGTTTACATAACCTCTTTAACACACTACTTCTCCGTTGCGAAGCGCGGGTATTTTGCTAGTAATACATAAATAAAAGCAAAACTAAGAACAAAAATACAGTATATCCACAGATTCCGTTCCTGCAGGGTCGCCTATCCGCTATTAAAAAAGTGCAACCCATTTCATGACACCTGCCTATCCATGGATAAGGTCCTCACTGTGGGCTATTGGATGGGGCAGACAGCGAACATCAGGGGGCTTTATTTTCAGCCCTCTGCAATAGAAAACAATTATTTTGAGAGGCCTATCATGCATGAGCAAAACATGAGATTGAGCAATTACATGTCTGTGATACCTGGAGATGCCAGGGCTACACTGCGCCAGGAAGCCATTGAACCCCATTCATGATTGGAGCTGGGGTTTGCAATTGCTCCCTACGAACGAAGAATTCCCAATAAGTGCAGGTCACAAGATCACACTGATTAAGGCCCTGCCCTTTGTACACATCACTCATCACTACTACTGATCGAATGATTTAGTGAGGACCTCAGACTGACCACACTGCGGCATCTGTTGGAGTGCCTTAGAGTGCATTAGACAATCAAACTTAACTATAGAGGAAGTAAAAGACATATCAAGGTTTCCATAGGTGAACCTGTGAAGGATCATCACCGTGCCTCGAGGAGCAAAAGTGGGGGAATTTGTGTGTCCACAGACCCTGTCTTCCCCTGTCAGTCCTTCCCCCATTTCAGTTTCATGTCAGAACCTATCCCTATTTTTCCCCATTGAATGTATCTGCAGTTTCCGCATCCATGGGGTTTTTGAAGAACGTAACCTACCATGGATAACGAGAATTGACTATACATAAATAAAAGCAAAACTATCTACATTTCCACTGTAACCAGTAAGGGAACATCTGCTGCCTCCTAGATTCTAAACAGAACATGACGGATGTCTCCACCATCTTATGGACAACCTGTGTTACCAGCATGACAAGTTAGCACTCCATAACACGTTCCACTCTGTCACACCCGGCCCTGTTGCTCCGTGTATGTTTTTGTGGATTTTACACGCTCTCCCTACGTCAGTGTGGGTTTTCCTCAAGGTACTCTGGTTTTCCTCTCACATTCACAGAGATACAGTATGCTGCTTCAGTTAACTCTACGAGGGCTAAATATTTCTTCCAAATAACTCAGTTTTCTGAAAAGCACACAAAGCAATGGTTTCAGACATAAATCAACATAAAACATCTGTCGCTGTGTGCTTTGGCTGCTGTCTGTGCCTCTGGCAGCAGCGGCTGCAAGGGGCGACTCGATGGCCAGCATCAATGTGTGGTGTTCCGGCTGCTTGGCTGTCTTCACGCAGCATTAGCAGTTGCAATGCGACACAATCTGGTTCGCACCTCCTGTCGTCATAAGTGGTGGTCCTCCCAGGCAAACGTTGCTATAGGAGCAAACATATTCAATACCACGATCAGCTGGGGACCGATCAGCTAATGCAGGTAACCCTCTTTTGTCTTTTGTTTTTAATCTCCATCTCTAAGTCACTTGCATCAAAATCAGAGTCCGACAAGTCAGAGTCCAATTCAGCAATAATACGCAAAACTTAATCTACTGAGTATGTTGGTTTACGCATTTACTTTGTTCCCTCGCCAGTTGCCATTTTTTGTTGTTGTTTGCTCTTCGTTACTCACCCACACATTGGGATTAGATGTTATGCCAATGAGTCTAACATTCCTCAAAGTAAAGAGAGTCTACCTTTACCGTAACAGTGAGTTTTTTTGACGTTTACAGCTGATTATAGCAAGTTAACATCCTCTCTCAACTCCTCCTATCAACAAAAGTCAACATCTGTCCTAAAAGAGTGACCCTTTAATGCATTTTTTGTTTTATTTTAGAAATCCTGTCACGATGACCCCCCCCCCCCCAAGCTCTTTACTGAGGCCACTCCAAATCACTTGCATCAAAATCAGAGTCAAATTCAGTGATAATATACATGAGTATATACGGTAGTGTAAGTTGGGTCTTGAAACCTGAAAAATCGATCATAAATGACTCCAACTTATACGGCCATTCAAAAATACGACACTTAAATTTTATTTAATTTTTTTACATCTTCTTGTCTCCTCCAATCTCACATCAGTCTCTCAGACACATCGAATTTTGTTGGAGCAGCGCAGTTACCAATTTCTTTCGTCACTTCAACGACTTAAAATTTAAAACCAGCTTCATATTTTCTTTTGATCGAACGCTCCATCGTAGATAAGGGATGCTCTTACGATAAAGGTGTATGAGGGTGTGAGATACACAAAACACAAATCAGTGCAAACGTTGCTTCGGAATAGTTTGGGTATTACCGTGTGGTCAAGTAGGCACAATACATAGAAACAAAAAGGCAGTCAGCTCTCAGGTGGGTGTTAGCATATCGTAATCTCTTGGACCAATAGCATTTTCCGCATTTGATTTATACAACCGACATTATAAAATACCAGAAATTATACGGTAAAATCAAGCTCTGACTTATTCATGGGAGAACTTAAACACATGAATATACGGTAAATGTTGTCCACAGAGTATTTCGCTTTGGTCTCTCACCAGATGAATGCCATTTTAGAGATTGTTTGCTCTTCGCTACTCATGCATGGGTAGGAAATTGAGGTCAAATCAACAAAGCTAACTTTTCTTCTAACAAAGAGAGGAGGAGAAGGCTGGGAGCATGCGCTGATAGGACGTTGCCGCACCCACAACATGAAAGAGAGTCGAAATAAAATGTAACAGCGAGTTTTGTCACAGTTTAGAATTGATTACTGTCCTCTACCCCTGAAGTTCAACAAAAGTCGACATCGGCCCAGAAAGAGTTGCCTGGTGATACCACTCTGGCCTTGTCTACTCTTCTACAGGTCTGTGACAGCCATGTTATGAAAGGTCTATCGTGAAGGGTAGTTTTTAAATAAATAATCACATCACAGAGCATGCAGGTTCAGATCAGGCGCCGCTCTGGTGTTGACTGGGGTGCTTAGCTGATCATGCACTCACATGCAAATATGAGTGGATCAGTCAGGAGCCTCATTCACATCTTGGAGTAAGCAGAATATCATTCCTGTACCCAATCATTCAGGATATAAGAGGGGCCTGCATGGCAGAAAAGGGAGGAACAAGAACAGAAAAACAACAAGGATGAGGAACGGATGTAAAAAAGAACAGAGAGAAGGGCAAGAACAGGATGGAGCCAATAGTGAGAGGAAGCAGGCGGATGGGAAATTGAGCCAAAGAGAAGTGCTTGGGGGTCAGAGAATTAAAACAAAACTGAGTGCCATTATGAACAATGCTGCACATCCGAACTCTGACACACCAACACCAAGGACTTTCAGACAACAAATCATTCAGCAGAAGTGTGTCAAGAAACGCTATGGGGGTTCCTTTACACCAACAGCAATACGCCCGCATAAGGCCTCACTGGGAATGTCTTCTTTCGTTACTTTTTAATTTTTTTTTTAAGTCATTATGGTGTGTGTTCAGACCATAGTGTGTGTGTATATTTATTTATTTATGTATTTACTTGTTGTGGAATATAACCCGGACACAGACAGGCAGACATGTTTAAATTACCCCACACATGTTTATTTAGGGTTTCCATGTCACAATAATTCACTCACAGACCTTAATACCCCACAGTCCAGGCCAATCAACACTGCCTTCTCTCTCGGTCTCAGACCACCTCCTTCTCTCCTCCAGAGACTTTGTCCACTCTTCCACCCAACTCAAGTTCCTCTCTGAAAGGAGGTGGCCCCTATAAATAAGCACCCGGATGTGCTCCAGGTGTGTTACCGGCAATCTCCCACCGACACGCCCCAGTGTGGCGGAAGTGCCGGCTGTCTCCCCAGAAGCACTCTGGGTGTCCCTGTTCCTCTTCCCCCCAGCACTTCCTGGTGTGGCGGAAGTGCTGAGGTCCAGGGTCCTGCGGGTATTGGGGTCCCCCTGGCGGTGACCACGGGCCCCTACAGGGTCGAGCTTCCCAGCTCTGTACCCGTGGCCCCCAGGGCGGTCACCCCCTCGAGGTCTGGAGGAGGCACAAGCCCTCATCCGGTCTTCTCGGGCATCCCAGGTGGGTACCACCCCCATCCGGGCACCACATTGTTTAAAGAGCTTCTATAAAAAGCAAGGTACTTGCATTTCTAAAGTTCAGGTCTTGGTTCAGAAATGGCCAAAATGAAAACGGTTTCTCAAGAAACGTGTCTCCGGTTTTGTTTCACACTGCAAACTTTCAAGCAAACTAAACATATCGCTAAAAATTTATTTAACATTTTTTTCCGGGGAAAAAAAATCTTATGGAGGGTCGACAACTAGTTGTGTCTGTGCATCACTGCAATCTCAATAATTATATTGATTTATTTGCCCAACACAGCTCAGTGAGGAAAATGCCTCGTATCGAACAACTGGAAGACTACCTGAAAGTTATGCACTATAACCCCTGATATGAAAAGGACACATTTGAAATTGATGAGTGTATAAAAGTTGCTAAGGGCACACACTGATTTGCTTCAGTTTTAACTCTTGTAAATATTTGTTAATAATGTTCATTTTGGAATATTTGATTAACATTTACTACATATGTAATGGTTAGCTTGCCTCTGTATCCACATCATGTTTGAAAAACAATCGAATGGAGAGGACGCCCCCCATCTGTGGGCCTAAATTAGAGAGGATGATCGTCTGTCCTACAGGGCACTGTCATTCATTTCTTGACCAATCACAAGTGAATTTATACCTTCCCTTCACTAGCTGCTGTCCAATCGCATGCAAGAAGGGCTGGGAGTCTGAGTCAGGTGCAAGGCTTGCTCTGACAGACTGGTAATTGTGTGAGTTATTAATGCAAATTGTGATACCTTTGTACATACAGTATGTGTGTATTTATTTTTGGACCTTTTTATTGTTTTTAAAACTCCATGTTAATTAACCCTCAACTCATGATGCTGCGTATGACATTCCGTAATTTCTGACAGCATGACCACCACAGCATGAAAGTATTTCACGTAGTTACTGTAGATCAGTCCCTCATCAGATCACATTCATATCCCATGCAAACCAGTCCAGGGTTCGCGTGACACTGCACCAAGACCACCCGTTTCCAAAGGATCTTGTTACAGTTGTATCAGTCTACAGCAGAGTGCAATTGACATGTTCAAATCTGCCTAAATAAACAGGACTTACAGGACAATTTTTAAAAATGTGTGAAAACACTTTAAAAGTTGTCTGGAACAGCTCATAGTAAATCCAGGTGTAATTTTTGGAGTTTTAAATCAGAAGCTCCCTTATCCAAAGGCTTTAAAGTGAAGGTTATTCATATCTGATGACTGTGAATAAAATAAGCAGCTGCCCGTCTGTCGCTGTTGGGCCCATCTGCCATACACTCTTCTCTGTCCACAGGTTAGCTTGCCTGCTCCTCCACCATAACAGTAGGAATCCATGAATGTTCTAGCTGATTTGACACACAAACATTTGGGACATGCCTTATTGGGACACTCGCTCAGTCTAAACCCATTCTGTGGACCACCCTTCCAAGGCCCAAGACATGCCTTCTTTCTGCATAGGCCTTATGATCTGGATGATTCTCTGCGTATGATCTGGCCAGAAATCATATCCAAGGGTTTAGCTTGGTCAACCCCAAGAGATGGCAGGTCATGTCCACTACTTCAGAGTTAACCAATGGCTTTGCCAACCCAACCCAGCCCAACACCATGCACAGTCCATTGCCACCCAACTGAGAACACGGATAATAAAACGTCTCTATTGATTATAGTGTAAGACGAACTTCTCAAACAAGCAGAACCTGTTAAAAACCCCAGCAATACATTAATGTAGCATTCATCCAAACATCTAAAAACAAGAAAGTCCTGCCACCTTTAAGAAGGGAAAGATTCACAGCCAAGCACAGTGACACACAATGGCTCTGCCATAAACGTTAAGCTACATTTTCCCCAAATTCAAATATAATGATGGACTTCAAGAAGCACACATTGACATGTTACCAGAACACGCCTGCTCTCCTCGCTGCCCTAAATAAAAATGTGCCATTTACCCTGAAAACTCCTGTCCTTTCAACAGCAGGTCGAGCCTTCTCCATCAAACACTCAGCGGGGTGCCATCACCTACGACAGTCAGCCATGGAGTTCGTTTACAGTCTCTCCTTCCCATCCTGCAGCCACAAATGTCAGAAGACAAGTGACATGCACTTCAACTCTTGCAGGAAATGGCCCTGCTGTTCCTGCCCACAAAGCCCTTTGTATCTTTAAAAAAAATATCAAACACACAAAAAGAGTAAAGACAGAGGTTAGCACTACTGCCTGATGTGGACTTTACATGCTCTTCCTTTGTTTGTAGGGTACTCCAATATTCTGTAATGTTCTATAGGCACACAGGTCAATGGCTAGTGACCCTAAATTAGTAGGCTAGTTCATTCATTCTTTTAATATAGGCCAAAATGAAGGTAAAAACAGCTGTCATTCAGTCCATCTGGGGCCCTCATTGTTGGACACCCACTTCTGTCTGTGGGTTGCTTTGTCCGCTCTGTCGTCCTAGCAGTATAGTGACCCTAAATTGGCTCACAGTGCATGTGTGCGAGTGGCGTCCCATCCAGGGTTGGATCATACCTCACAGCTAAGGTAGAGCAACTCGAACGGAGGCTGGCACATGAGTGAGAAGGGCTCCCCTGCATCTTTCTCTGATTCGTGTGAATAAATCGGTGCCACAAGCGAACTATGACACTTAGCGTGAAGACAGAAGTTGCAAAATCAACCAGAATGTTCAAGCAAATTATAGAAAAAAAAACGATCCGAGTCCGTCAAGTAGTTCTGTCGTTCACTAGCTAAGCGGATGTAATGTGCGCTCCGAGGCTGGTGCATGAGTTAGGAGGACCCCCGGCAAAAGCCCCCCCCACCCCAGCCACTCTCTTTGATTCATGCAAATGAATCGGTACCACAAGCGAATTATGATACTTAGTGCAATGAGAGTCACAAAATTTGTCACAAAATCAACCGGAATGTTCAAGCAAATTATAGAAAAAAACACTAAATCCGTTAAGTAGTTTTCTTGTGAAAAGCAGACAGACATTCATACATACATACAGACAGACAAACATTGGAACAAGTGTACCAAATTTCATGAAAATCATTCCAGCCGTTCGGAAGTGATGCTGGAACATACTGTACATACATATACACATTGACTTATATATATATATATAAAGTAGCGAAGAGCAAACAGCTTCTAAAATGGCATGTGGAGAGATACCAAAGTGAATGCTCAAAGCAAAATAATCCGTGGATGACTTTTATTGTATTATCGCTGAATCGGATTCTGATTTGTTGGACTCCTATTTTGATGCAACTGACCTGGAGATGAAGATCGAAGACGAAACTGAGGTACCGGCATCAGCTGATCGTGGTACTGAACACGTTCGTGTGGCTGATGCACCGATGGCAACGTTCGCCTGGAAGAATAGACACGTACGATGTAAACTATATTGCGTCTCACTGCAACTGCCACCCCCATGCACCCGTCTCACTAAGACAGCCAGCCCACCGTGCATATCTGCTGGCTGTTGAGCTGCCCCCCCCCCCCCAAACCCCCCGCACAGCCACTGCTGCCGCAAACTGCAAACAGGTGCCGGCAGCAAGCAAAACAGGCAGCAACAGACGTTTTATGTTGATTTATGTGTGAAACCATTGCTTTGTGCGCTTTTCAGAAAACTGAGTTTTTTGGAAAAAATATTAGCCCTCAAATAGTTGCTACTGAACATACGACTGTTTATGCTGCTCCCTAATAAAAGAAAATGTTTCAGCTGGTATCTGTTCAGATTAAAAAAAAAACAGATTTAGAAATGTTAACTTGCTGTTGCTCGGAAGGTGCCCGTTATAATGTTGTGATCGGGGCTCTGGACTCTGAGGGTGACTTGTTTTTCTATAACAAACGAGAGAAAACGTTAATGCCCTGGCAGTGGCAAATAGCTTTGGTTTTATATTTGATTTGATTACATGAATGTTTAACTTGAGATTTACAAAAAATATTTTAACTGCTACTATGTAAAGGGAATACTGCTGTAAAAAAGCACCTTATTTGTTTAAAGTGTTTATAAACCAAATACAGTACACGCAATACACTACTTTTGAGTTCATTATTGAATTTTACACATAATATGATTGTTGTGATTGTCTGCGATTAAAAATATTAATTGTTGCCCAGCACTAATATATATATATCAGTGTTCAGACTGTTCCCATTAACACATATAATAAGTTTGTAGTTTTTGCGACTGATGCCACCCCAGCAATTCAGCTACTCACTATCTGGCCTCTTTAAACTTCTGCTTGTTGCCTCACACTGCTTTGAAAACTCCCATTTCAAAGTGTTAATTGTGGGACCTCCTTCATAACCGACACAGACTACTAATTGGCAGTCATCTTAGTAATATTGACCTGTACTGGTAAACTGAGAATTGGAATTAAAGGCCATATCAAATTAGATGGCCCTTCTATGGATTTTCAGTCATAGTCTTCATTTCTGTAACATTAGCAAGTCGAAAGCAGTTGGTACCACCCTCCAGTGAAGGGTGTGACAAACCCAGTGAGTCACCCCAACTAGTCCACAACTCACCACTATGTAATCAGGCAGGTTTGATTTTGTCTTTAGTCGTAGTGGTGGACTTCTTGCGTATGAGAACTGATAACTGATGAACGCTCATCCGAAGTGCAATGCATATAATGCAGAAAAGAAGAACAAGAAACACGTGTGTTTTGGTCCTCGCAAACAGAACTGAATCTCTTCTGTCTGATATCTCATGATTTACGTACCACCGCAGAATGGAAAAAAAGGGCTGAGACTGTGACTGAACTCGCTGTACTTGTTACTCCTTCACCAGACACCAGCCCCATCAAGATGCACGTGTCACACACATGCGATTAGGAGGCAGCTAAAGGGCTTGAGTAACTGTAATACTACCTCAGTCCAGGGGGTGGCGGAGTGTGCTGACTGTCTCTCTCTCAGTCTCTTGCAGACCATTGCTGGGAAATCCTATCAGGTTCCGGCGCCACTGGCGATGTCACTTCCGGCCCAGGCACCTTTGAAGACGACACTTCCGGTCCAGAAGATATCACTTCCGGTTCTGGCGTGGATGACATCATTTCCTCTTCTAGCCCTGAAAACTGCCATCTTACCTCCACTTAATCAGTTCTGTTTTGGACTCTGTCTTGTAAACAACTAACTTTTTCAAACCTTTTGCAGCCAGGATCATATTAAATGGGTGGCTGCCAGAGAGTCATCACACAATCACTAAATTTGACATACACATCAACTTGCAGTCATGTCTCTGGCAATGAGATCAGCAAATGCAGCTGGCAAGTCTGACAAACCCTCCAACTTGACACTGTGTAATGTGACATCAGCTTAAGTTAAACTCCTCTTTCCTGTACTGCTTATTATTATTTTTCTATGTCCTGTACATTCACTTGACACCCATTTGTTTTGTATTTATCATTTTATTTGTTTACAATGAACAGTGAATAAACACAAGTGAGAGTGGTAACATATTAGTGATTCTCCTATGGAACAAGCTAAAATCTGCAGCTCTGTCCGGCCATACAGATAACACTTGTGCTATTGTCACGTGTACAGAATACAATTAAATTCTTATTTGCAAGTTCAACCACAATTCAACACGTCGCCATTCTCCGGCGCCATTTAAAACATGTAATACACAACTTCACTGTAATGACTCACAGTCTCATGAATGTATTATTTATCTAAAGATCCAAAAACTGAACCTCCATGCAGCTTCCTATCTTTCCCACACACAGCAGTATAATTATAATGTACGATTTAGTTCCAAGGCTCTTGAATTACATAAAATAGTTAAGTATATTATTATCCAAAATAAACATGTTAACATTCACAAAAACATCATTTGCCCAAATAAAGGACTCCCACTGTCAGGTAGGCTGATAATCAAGGGTTCAGAATGAAGTTTGGTGTACAAAATGTCTCATTCACCGAGTTTCCATGGGAAGCAGGAACTTTTGAATCTACACAGGGTCTGCAGATTTTAGTAAGCATTCAAGTTAAATTAAATGAAAACATGTAAATGTCTCCAGAACGTGTTTTCCTCCAGCAGGAACAGAGTCAAATTAATGCATTTACGAAAATGTTCTTACAGCTCCAGAGCCCCAACTTCAAATCTCAAATCATGTCTTGCACCACAGACCGTAGCCTCTAAACTGGCTCAGTATTGTGATTATACTCCTCAATGGAGTGTCCTCCGACCCCTGGGGGAGCTCCAACATTATCTCCAATGGATGACGCTTTTTGATTTCTCCAGCCGTCCCTGAAAAGTGGTAAGCTGAGAGATATGCAGGTGGATGAGCCTGTGGTGTCTTCATAATGGACTATCGGTCAGGCAGACTGCAGTTTGTCAGACTCGAGGACTGTGTGAACAACATTGGAGCACCACATAAACAGTCCTTTCTCTTTTCTCTTCACTCTGAACACTCCCAACTATAAATATAACAGCAGGTCATGTCATTTATATAAACTACCAGATGATTCTGCACTAATGGGATGTACTGATAAGGATGATGAGACAGAGGACAGGAATCAGAGGAAGAACTTTGAAAATTGTCTTCATCTCAAAATCAGTAAAAAACCATAAACTGCTTATTGGCTTTCACAGCACCTAAAGAGCTTATGTATCTAGCCACTAATGTATGTGGAGGGGGTGTACTGCAAGTGTCTTGGGGCCTACATCAATGACAGACTGGACTTGTCTCGTAACACAATGGAACTATAGAAGGGCAGAGCAGACTTTTTTCATGGGAGACTGAATTTCTTTAGTATGGGTTGTGACATCCTTTACATGTTCTACAACTCTGTGCCAGCTAGTGTGATTTTCTATACTGTGGTGTTCTGGGCTGGTCACGTCACTTCAGGAGGAGTTCACCAAACCAACAAACTGACGGAGAAGGCACACTCGGTTATTGGATGCACTCTGGACCTGCTGGAGTTAGTGGTAAAGGACAGAATGAAGACACAACGGATGGCCATTATGAGCAATACAACACATCCTCTCTGTGACACACAAACGTTGAGGACTTCAGCAGAATTGTGTCAACAAAGAAAAATGAGGATCCTTCATACCTACCACAATACGCCTTTATACAGCCTAACTGCGACTGCTCTCTTATCTTTAGCCAAGTTAAAAGTTTTCTTCATTTAGTAAGTCTGGTTTGTATTAAAGGGGGGCTTTTGTTGTTTGTTATAATATTTGTACATTTCTTGAACTTCTGTTAAAAGCTACATTTTCCCATTAGGACAAAAAAAGCACTAACTAACTAATTAATTATCTAACAAACCATTTAATAGCACCTCTCATAGCCATCTATCCATCTGTCTATCAATTATAAAGTGCCTTTTCTATCTATCTATCCATTTACTGATCATATAGCACTTTATCCATCTATCAATCATATACTGTAACACTTCATCCATTTATCTGTTACTAGCTGTCCCCCGCGTCTCTGCCCGCATAGAAGTGAAACAGGATAGCGAGGAGGGCCATACCCGGCTCCCTACTCCTGACGTCACGCTTCCCCCTCCCCTCGTCCCATAGCCTCCGTCTCGGATTAGCGCGAATATATCACTCCTGCAAGTGAACTACGATTCTTAGCGCAATGAGAGTCGCAAAATCAAGCAGAATGTTCAAGCAAATTCTAGAAAAAAAACCCAATCTAAATCCATTAAGTAGTTCTCTCATTCGCTAGCTAAGCTGAGGTAAGGTACACACCCCGAGGCTGGCTCGTGAGTGAGAAGGGCCCCTGCGTGAATCTCGGATTCGCGCAGATAAATCAGTACCACAAGCGAACTATGATACTTAGCGCGATGAGAGAGGTCACAAAATCAACCGGAATGCTCAAGCAAACTGCAGAAAAGAACCCGATCTAAATCCATTAAGTAGTTCTCTCGTGACAAGCGGATAGACACACAGATAGATAGACATACATTGCATTTTATATATATACAGTATATATATATATATACAGTATATATATATATATAGTATATATATATATATATATATATAGTATATATATATATATATATATATATATATATATATATAAATAGAGATAGATTGATATATAGAAAAGGCAGTATATCTATCTCATATAGTGCTTTATCCATATATCTCTCTATAGAGCGTTCTCCATCTATCCATCTACAGGTATCTATCTATCTATCATATAGTGCTTTAACCATCTATCTGTCTATCTATCTCTTATATAGTGCCTTTCCTATCTATCTATTTATCTTTCTTATCTATCTATCTTTCTATCTATCTATCTATCTATATATCTATCTTTCTATCTATCTATCTATCTATCTATCTATTTATCTATCTATCTATCTAATGCTGGATCCAGAGCCTCGACAACTTTCGACACAATTCAAGAATCAGCTCAGGATTTGGTGGCAGTCCATGACAGGGTGACACAGGAGAAATGTGCACTTGCTAATTAACCTAACACATAGAAAAAGAAAGAATGTACAAACTATAAAGATAGTGAACTGGTGCGGGATTTGAACTCAGGACACTGGACCTGTGAGGCAGCATTGCTACCCAATAAAAAAAAGAAGCAGCACATGGTGCAGAAAGCACTGATAGATTCCATCACTAGTTTAGTAAAAATAATTATTTACAAAAACCATACGGATGAACCCTCAAGGGTTTATGACTCTCAACTCATCCCTTTGTAAAACTGTGAATAGAGGTAAGTGTCTACCTGAAATAAAGTAGTGCCTAGAGAGCAAAATAATAAAAAATAAAACAGCTATACATTGAAGAAGCAAAAGGAGCATAGTCAAAGACAATAAATAAAACTTAGAAAAGCAACTAAAAGATAAAAAGACGTTATGGAGGCAGCACCTGTGTCTGAAAAAAATCCTTTTTGAAATGCCCCCTATACTTCTTGGTTTTCTTTTTAAATGACATTCTCTTGTCTCCTATGGCAAGAGGAAGGGCACCTTATGAGCTTTCCAACCTAAAGTATCACATGGCGCTGTACTTTCTCACCTCACAGTCGTCTGGCTTTTGTTTTTCCCTCCTTTGATAAAACAATCAATTTCAGCTCCTGCCTCCTAGAATATCCACCTAGTAGCTAGAAGAGCTCTTTTAAAGCTCAGCTTTAAACCACTTCTGGCTATACTTTGGAGACATTTCTGGGGTCAGCCATTAGCCACGGAATTCCTAAACTGTCTTTCTGACACTTGCACCAGTGTCCCCACAAATTCTTGCAACTGCCACTGTGGTTTAAAGGGCCAGGTAACAGTTGCTTCATCTATACATTACAATGTGTGTCAGACAGCCACAAATAATATGCACCATCTTGCTGCCTCCTCTTATGATGGGAAACTTGTTTAATTACAACTTTAGAACAATCTGGATGAGAACAGGCCACTCAGCCCAACAAAGCTCACCAGTCCTATCCATTTAATTCCACTAGAAATAACATCAAGTCGAGTTTTGAAGGTCCCTAAAGTCCTTCTGTCTGCCCTACTACTTGGTCGCTTATTCCATATGTCTGTGGTTCTCTGTGTAAATAAAAACTCCCTAAGGTTTGTGTGAAATTTACCCTTCACAAGTTTTCAACTGTGTCCCCGTGTTCCTGATAAACTCATTTTAAAGTCTCAGTCTCGATCCACTGGACTAATTCCCTTCATCATTTTAAACACTTCAGTCATGTCTCTTCTTAATCTTCTTTGCTTAAACTGTAAAGGCTCAGCTCTTTTAATCTTTCCTCATAACTCAACCCCTGTAGCCCTGAAATCAGCCTAGTTGATCTTCTCTGGACCTTATCTAGTGCTGTTATGTCCTTTTTGTAGCCTGGAGACCAAAACTACACCCAGTACTCCAGATGAGGCCTCACCAGTGAGTTATAAAGCTTGTGAATCACCTCCTTCAGTTTAACTACATTAATTACAGACCCCACTCTGTACAGTTTTTGCATTTGTGGGAACAGTTTTGCCAGAAATTTAGCAATGAGATTTTATCAGTATCGTCTTTAATTGAGCAGTATGCCATTCAGTTCCTGTTCTTCTCTACCTGCAAGGAGGTGCAAACCCAAACCCAATCTCCTACCAAATGAAGATAACCTCAGAAAAAATCTCAATGGTTGCCGCTTAGGAGCTCTAGAATATAAAGAAAGTCTCCACAACTGGGTCAGCAGCAAGTCAGTCACTATGTTGTCTCACACTGGAGTGTTGTGCGACAAAGCAATACACTTAACATTATAAAAATAATAAATATTTTTCTCTCCTCCAATCCTCTCACTCACTTCCACCCTAGACAGACTTACCCCTGTCCCTTTCCGATGCTTGACATTGACATCTGAAGCTGGACTGTTCTTCATGCAGTCCACACCGGACAACACTGGAGGTGGAGGACGAGCTGGAGGCAAAGTGGTAACGTCACGGTGGCCTCTGCGGAGCTCGTGTGCCCGTTTCGCGACTGGAGTCTGTCTAGAAATGTTGGTTGGCTTTGGTGGCAGCTGTTAGATAAAAAAAGAACAGAAGTCTTTAAATTCTACAGAATTTTGTAACAGCTAACAATCATGGATTTTTTTCCATTTTTCAAACCTTTTTATCCAATTAAGGGTAGTGAGGGCTGCGGCCTATCCTGGTAGTAGGTAACAGACATAGACAGGGGCATCAGGTCATTACAAGCCTCACACACACCCATGTTCATTCATAAAGGACTATTTTCTAGTACTGTACCTAAGTACCAAATCTGTTTTGCTTTAATTATTTTCGATCCATCCGCTCTACTCATTTCTCTCATGAAATTGTAAGCTTTCCTTAAATGTTAAAAGGTTTTGTGCTTTCACATGACCTTCATCTTATGAATTGTGTGATTCTAGTTTTAATCATCCTGTATTTTTGGTAGACAATAAAACAGTCAATTTGTAATGTGTGTGTGTGTGTTTTTTTATAAACATAAAAACATCACTTAATATATAATCTATTGATACATAATCTATATATCCATATGCAGTCATATGAAAAAGTTTGGGAACCCCTCTTAATTCTTTGGATTTTTGTTTCTCATTGGCTGAGCTTTCAAAGTAGCAACTTCCTTTTAATATCTGACATGCCTTATGGAAACAGTAGGATCTCAGCAGTGACATTAAGCTTATCGGATTAACAGAAAATATGCAATATCCATTATAATAAAATTGGACATATGCATAAATGTGGGCACCTCAACAGAGATATGACATCAATACTTAGTTGAGCCTCTTTTTGCTAATCTAACAGCCTCCAGACGCTGTCCTCCTATAGCCTTTGATGAGTGTTTGGATTCTGGATGGAGGTATTGTTGACCATTCTTCATTACAAAATCTCTCCAGTTCAGTTAAATTTGATGGCTGCTGAGCATGGACAGCCTGCTTCAAATCATCCCATAGATTTTCGATGATATTCAAGTCAGGGGACTGTGACGGCCATTCCAGAATATTGTACTTCTCCCTCTGCATGAATGACTTTGTAGATTTCGAACTGTGTTTTGGGTCATTGTCTTGTTGGAATATCCAACCCCTGCGTAACTTCAACTTTGTGACTGATGCTTGAACATTATCCTGAAGAATTTGTTGATATTAGGTTGAATTCATCTGACCCTTAACTTTAACAAGGGCCCCAGTCCCTGAACTAGCCACACAGCCCCACAGCATGATGGAACCTCCACCAAATTTGACAGGAGGTAGCAGGTGTTTTTCTTGCAATGCGGTGTTCTTCTTCCGCCATGCAAAGCGCTTTTTGTTATGACCAAATAACTCAATTTTTGTCTCATCAGTCCAAAGCACTTTGTTCCTAAATGAGTTTGGCTTGTCTAAATGAGCATTTGCATACAACAAGCGACTCTGTTTGTGGCATGAGTGCAGAAACGGCTTCTTTCTCATCACCCTGCCATACAGATGTTCTTTGTGCAAATTGGGCTGAATTGTAGAACGATGTACAGATACACCATCTGCAGCAAGATGTTCTTGCAGGTCTTTGGAGGTGATCTGTGGGTTGTCTGTCACCATTCTCACAATCCTGCTCATATGCCGCTCCTGTATTTTTCTTGGCCTGCCAGACCTGCTGGGTTTAACAGCAACTGTGCCTGTGGCCTTCCATTTCCTGATTCCATTCCTTACAGTTGAAACTGACAGTTTAAACCTCTGAGATGGCTTTTTGTAGCCTTCCCCTAAACCATGAGACTCAACAATCTTTGCTTTCAGATCTTTGGAGAGTTGCTTTGAGGATCCCATGCTGTCACTCTTCAGAGGAGAGTCAAAGGGAAGGAAGCACAACTTGTAATTGACCACCTTAAATACCTTTATATCTCATGATGGACACACCTGTCTATGAAGTTCAAGGCTTGACGAGCTCATCAACCAATATGGTGTTGTAAGTAATCAGCATTGAGCAGTGACAGGTATTCAAATCAGCACAATGACAAGGGGACCCACATTTGTGCACAGCCAGATTTTCACATTTGATTTAATTTCATAAACTAAATACTGCGTCACTAAAAATCTTCTTTTTCAGAAAACACCTCAGTACTCAGATGTTCCTAGGAAATGAAAGACATACCACTGTTATCTTTTTTGTTGAAAGGAGAGGAAATTATTATGCAGGCTAAGAGGCCCATACTTTTTCATATGACTGTATGTTACATCTGCGGTGGGTTGGCACCCTGCCCAGGATTGGTTCCTGCCTTGTGCCCTGTGTTGGCTGGGATTGGCTCCAGCAGACCCCTGTGACCCTGTAGTTAGGAATATAGCGGGTTGGGAAATGGATGGATGGATGGATGGATGGATGGATGTTACATGCAGTGTGCCTACTTTCTCACAGGATTGATAAAGCTACGGGACATGGCCCTCTTCAAACATAAACATCCAAAAGCAAGATCAAGCAGAGAGTACGAAATGTTTTATTATAACCAAGAGCTTGCTGGAATATTGTGAACGCAGACAGAATGGGGGAGTAATTTTTGGAAAATAATATTTGAATTAGATAATAAAATGGCAGTCCGCACACCCTGGCTGTTGTGCTGAAATGCATGGAGTTATCCAGCCTTGGCAAATTTTTCTCAGTACCAAGTCACTTGGATAGAACTTAAGAAACTTGACTAACGAGAGGAGACCATTGAGTCCATCAGCCTTGTTTATTGAGCTAATAGCTAAGCTCTCCCAGTATCTCATCCAGACACATCTTAAAGTTTCTGTTTCAACTCCATGTCTCAGTTTGTTCCGATAACTCTTTGTGTAAAGAAGTCTTTCCTGACTTCTGACTTCAGTCTTAAATTCACATCTCCTTAATTCCCACTATTGTCCTTGAGTATGTGATTCACCCTTAAGTTGAAAGACTTCTTCTGAACCTACAGTACTTTATCAATGTCTTTGAAGATCTCTATGAGGTCCCCACACAGCCTACCAAGCGTCATGTGTCAACCGTCAGGGTTCCAAATCTTTGTTGCATGTCCTTTTTGGTTCTTTTGGTAACATTAATATTGTTTGAGTTTATTATTTGTTTTTTTTGTTTTTCATTTTGCCTGTGCATTGATACCTTGATTTCATCCCACGTGTCTTGTGGGTGGTCCTCAAGAGGCTGGGTCACCTGCTAATCATTCCCAGGAATCGCCCTCTGCCCGATAAATCTGGAGGGTCTTTCATAATTACTGGCAGTTCATTCTGAATGTGCTCGCGAGTGGCGAGATTCCTTGTGTTTATTATTGGATTTTTGAAAATGTGCTCCGTTTTTGTCTTCATTTTGAATTCTGTTTCGGGATTGGATTGCTTTGCCTTCTCAGGAAATTCCTGTTTGTGCTCCACAGAGAATTTTATGCTACAGAGTATTTTTCTTAACAATAAAATCTTTAATTTTTTAAAGATTCTTCAAGGCCCTTTTTTGTAGCTAGACGGGGTCTTGACTGTAAATTCATTCCCCCTCAGTGGGCAATTTTGAAAGTACTTATGGGATGTGTGTGTTTTCCGAGTTCATAACGCTCTGTTTGAGACTAAACAGGTTTAATTCTCTGAGTTTGTCACAGTAGGACATGTCCTTAAATCCCGGAATGCATTTAGTTCCTTTCTTCTGCACTGCTTCAAGTGCGGTTATGTCTTTCTTATAGTGTGTTGACCAGAACTGCACACAATACTCCAAATGTGGTCTCACTAGTGCATTATACAGCCTGAGCATAATGTTCTTTGATTTATATTCAACATTTTCTATGCTATAACATAACATTTTACCTGCCTTTTAATCTCTTCTGCGCACTGTATAAATGATGGAAATGTTGTGGCAACATAAACCCCTAAATCCTGTAGGACAGCATCTTCCATCTTGTATTTATAACTGCCATTTCTGCTGCCAACGAGTAGCAATTTACACTTATCTGCGTTAAACTGAATGTTCCGAGTATTCACCAGTTCTGAAGCTTGTCCAAGTCTTCCTGAGTTGTTTTCATTGCCTCCTCAGTGTCTGCTATTCCTCCAATTTTAGTATCATCTGCAAACTTCACAGGTTTACTAACTTTACTGAAATCAATGTCATGAATGCAAATCAGAAAAATGAATGGTCCAAGGACAGACCCCTGAGGGCTTCCACTGATGACTTTGCTCCATATGGAGTATTCTCTTCTTATCTGTACTCTTTCTCTCCTACCAGTTGACCAAGTTATGAACCAGTTTTGCAGGTTACCGCTGATACCTATGGTTTCTAGTTTCAGATGTAATCTTCGGTGTGGGATGACTATATCAAAGGCTTTTTGAAGGTCTAGGTAAATATTTTAGCTCTTGCCAGCTATTGCAGTTGCCTTATGAAGTAATCCCAAAGACTGCTTTGGCAAGGGCAAGATCTACCTCTCATAAACCCAGGCTGGCTGACAATTAGTATTAGGTTAGATTAGATAAAAGTTATTAATTCCAAAGGGAGCTCAGAAATGTAAAAAACAAGCATACAGACTCACAGGACAAATAATACTGTACAACCAATTAATTAATCAATCAATCTCTAGGTAAATAAATAAATACTGTATATAAAAATAAATGAATGTACTATATATCATGCAGAAATTTCAAAATGAACTTAAAACAGCACGTCAGGAGAAAGCATAGAATTGCCTAATAGCTGTGGATAGAAACGACCCCCAGAGGCACTTATTAACACACCATGTTGAAATGAGCCTTTGGCTAAAATCTGCTCCATGGCAGCGCCTCCTGGAGGGGCTGAGGGGATTTTTCATGATGGCATCCAATTTTGCCACCATCCACTTTTCCACAACAGCTCCCAGTATGTCCAGGGTTTGCCCGGTGATGGAGCAGGCCTGCACAATCAGTTTGCTTCCCCAGGGGATCACAGAGTAGAACACCACACTGGCTACTATGGACTGGTAGAACATTTCCAGAAGCTCGCTGCAAACATCAAAAGACCGGATTTTCCTTAGGAAGTCTAATCTGCTCCAACCCTTCTTGCACAGCGCCAATGTGTTGTCAGACCAGTTCAGTTTGTTGTTAATGTGAACCCTCAGGTACTTGCTGCTCTGCCCAACTTCCACTTCTTCCCATGAATGGTGACTGGTCTCAGAAGCTTCTTGTCATGCTGAAAGTCCACAACCAGCTTTTTTATCTTGCTAATGTTGAATTTCAGGTGGTCCTCCAACATTCCTGTACTCTGATTTGTCTCCATTACTAATGCAACCTATGATGGATGAGTTATCTGAACATTTCTGTAGGTGGAAAGCTCTGGTGTTGTGCTGGAAGTCTGTTGTGTGGAGGGTAAACAAGAAGGTGGCTAGGCCAGTTTCCTGAGATGCTCCAATATTACACTCCACCATTTATGTTATTTTCACAGAGGTGAAGAGCGAAGACCTCAATCACAGACCAGTTCCTCTTGTACCAGAGACAACTGTTTCTGCATTCTATGCCTTAACAAAAATCTCAAGAAGTCTCAAAAGTCAGCATTAACAGTTAAGTTGAGTATTTGTTCCTGCTGCTGAAGTTCATGTCCTTTGCTGCCTTTTTTAAGGTCTATATGTGATTTTGGGCTAGCAATCCGCTGTAAGATGAAGAAACTATTTTTCAGGAAGCAGGCTCATCTCTTTTGGTCATAGCGTGATGTTACTGGCAAGACAACTAAGAGTTGTAATTTCCAGTGCCCACACTACCAAAGCGTTTTATGTCCCCACTAGATAGATAGATAGATAGATAGATAGATAGATAGATAGATAGATAGATAGATAGATAGATAGATAGATAGATAGATAGATAGATAGATAGATAGATAGATAGATAGATAGATAGATAGATAGATAGATAGATAGATAGATAGATAGATAGATAGATAGATAGATAGATAGATAGATAGATAGATAGATAGATAGATAGATAGATACTTTATTAATCCCAAGGGGAAATTCACATAATAATACACTACTATTCTGTACCACCTGCAGGTCCTTTATTGTCATGGGCCTCCAAAACACTCTATTGAAATCAGCAAGTTTAGAATATCAATGAAAATTTTAAATATTGAGAAACACACAAACATTTTACAGTAATGTTTCATCACCACTCCATTACTGTAGAGAAGACTTTAAGCAGCTAAACGACAGGAAGGAATTGAGTCTCGCAATAGAAATCTAACATGTCTGTCTATGCTCTTCACGGAAAAGAGGAAGCCGCTCTCCCAAAAGCAATGTGCCGCCGAGTCTGTCACTAGCCACGCTCACCAGTACGAATATTTCTGCTAAATGTCTCTTGACTCACAAAGTAGGAGGATAGAATTACTCACTTCTGAGCTGAAACGCAGGCATGATAACCATCACACTTTTATCACACCCTGTGTGTAGACACATCACACTCTGGGGTGCAATGATGAACGTTGTAAGCCAAACAGCTGACTACAGGTGAGAAGTACCTGTGTGGCAAACTACAAGCCTGGGCAGCTTGAAAAACAAATCTGTACATTAAGAACAAAGTGAACAGAGACTGTATTTTATACAGTGAGATTTGCAGAGATTCACTTTGGTTTTTAATCCATGTAATAATAAAAACACTGCTTTATCATATTAAATTTGTTATTTATGATTTAAGAAAAAACAACAAAATGTTTTAAAGTATATTATACTATTCTAATCTTCCTAGAATTACTTTTCTAACATATTGAAACCTTAAAATATGCTTCACCAACTTTATGGGATGGTACTTACTAAGAAAAGCTGTACGCTGTCACAAGCATGTGCAGAGGAGGCAGTCAATGGGCTTGACTAATGGTGAAACAACAGGACAAGGGTTGGCGAGGTGCACTAATGTCTGTTCTTCTCCCCTCTACAGATCATCTGATGGGAAAACCACCTGAAGCCAACCAGGTTTCACGTCCATCTCCAGACCACACTCTCTTACTGACCACATTTCTGCCTGTTCCTGCTGGACTCTCCTGTTCCTTCCCACTACCTATAAAGTCAACCACCTGCCTTTACCTTACTGTCCTGCTCTGGACTCAGTCCTCAGAGACAACTCGGCAGCAAACCCATTACTCTTTGATAGAAACCATACAATATATGGGGTGGTCCCAAACTTTTTTCTGGCTCTCTTGTGTTTCTTTTATAACACATAATAAAGATGGAATTCCTATTTCTCTGAAGCTACTTTAATGAAAAAGTATCCTCACATTAAGAACAACTAAAGCTAAGAAATGTCCAGAAAATGGTGAAGTTGTGAGCTGACCTTTGGCGGCCGACCCTGTACCCCTAGTGATGCCTTCCAGGGTGACGCATTAGGTTTAAGCATACAAAATGTTGATAGCTTCACATCTTCATATGGGTTCTCCTTGGCATGATCTGAAAAAGAACAGAATAAGAAAGATGTCACCAAAAGATTAAGACACAACAATCTCAAACTGACTTACCTCAGTGAATAATAATAATTTTATTTATATAGCACCTTTCCCATGCTCAAGGCACTTACAGAATATAAGAAAGAACAGCAGGGTATAAAGTATATAGCACTGTATACAGACAGACAATAACTTTGAATAATGTTAACGTTTACCCCCCCGGGTGGAATTGAAGAGTCGCATAGTTTGGGGGAGGAACGATCTCCTCAGTCTGTCAGTGGAGCAGGACGGTGACAGCAGTCTGTCGCTGAAGCTGCTCCTCTGTCTGGAGATGATCCTGTTCAGTGGATGCAGTGGATTCTCCATGATTGACAGGAGCCTGCTCAGCGCCCGTCGCTCTGCCACAGATGTCAAACTGTTCGGCTCCGTGTCTACAATAGAGCCTGCCTTCCCCACCTGTTTGTCCAGGTGTGAGGTGTCCTTCTTCTTTATGCTGCCTCCCCAGCACACCACCACATAGAAGAGGGCGCTCGCCACAACCGTCTGATAGAACATCTGCAGCATCTTATTGCAGATGTTGAAGGACGCCAGCCTTCTAAGGAAGTATAGTCGGCTCTGTCCTTTCTTACACAGAGCATCAGTATTGGCAGTCCAGTCCAATTTATCATCCAGCTGCACTCCCAGGTATTTATAGGTCTGCACCCTCTGCATACAGTCACCTCTGATGATCACGGGGTCCATGAGGGGCCTGGGTCTCCTAAAATCCACCACCAGCTCCTTGGTTTTTCTGGTGTTCAGGTGTAGGTGGTTTGAGTCGCACCATTTAACAAAGTCCTTGATTAGGTTCCTATAAGCCTCCTCCTGCCCACTCCTGATGTAGTCCACGATAGCAGTGTCATCAGCGAACTTTTGCATGTGGCAGGACTCCGAGTTATATTGGAAGTCCGATGTATATAGGCTGAACAGGACTGGAGAAAGCACAGTCCCCTGCGGCGTTCCTGTGTTGCTGACCACAATGTCAGACCTGCAGTTCCTGAGATGCACATACTGAAGTCTGTCTGTCAGATAGTCCACGATCCATGCCACCAGGTATGAATCTACTCCCATCCCTGTCAGCTTGTCCCTAAGTAGCAGAGGTGGATTGTGTTGAAGGCGCTAGAGAAGTCCAGAAACATAATTCTTACTGCACCACTGCCTCTGTCCAAGTGGGAGAGGGATTGGTGTAGCATATAGACGAAGAGGACACACACATCCATTATCATATGTACAGAATCAGATGAGTCGCCCGTTCACCTAACACACACGTCTTTAGGATGTCTTAAGTCAGCAGGTTAGTGAGGGCAGAGGCTTGCCAACAGAGATCAATGATGGGCCAGGTTTGAGTGGAGAGGCCTGGTGAAGAGCTGTATATGGTGCTTTAAAGTGGATGAGTGAGTCAGACATCATACCACCAAATGAGAAATACAAAACCTGTGTAGTCAGGCCCAGAGCTTGTTAAATGTTTGTATATTTGATTCTTTAACTCCCTATAATTATCCCTCCTATGTGTATTTAGTTATTAAAAACAATAATTTCAATCTGCTTAATGGTCATGGTCTTCTGTTCCCTGTCAGCTTGGCACCATTTGGGTATTTTAACTGGATTTTAGTGATCATAGTTACAAAATAAGACATTTAAGAATAAATTATTCTGCTATAACAGAAATATTCAGTTGTGTTGTAAAGGTTCAAATAACCAAACAATAAAAAAAAACTTAAACACGCCTTCTTCAACATTTCCTTTTCATCTTCTCACACTTCTATGTGGGGTTGATGTGCCTCTTCAGCCTTCTCCATATATCTTGGACCTGTACGTCGAGTTTTAAAGTCTACCACACTACTTGAGAACTTATTCCATGTTTGAATATATTACTCACCCCTGCTTTCTCTGCTGTTCTTTTTCTGGTTTTCTGTGGTGGCGATCTGCACTACCACCTCCCGATCAAAGCACCGTGATGTCCCTACACTGATGGATTAAAAGCCTGAAGTCCACATGACCTTCATCATCAAGTTCTTTCATGTGAACCCTGAATACCATGAGGACTGATTGAGGTCATTGATGTTATGTAGAATGCCTCGAGGGGGCTGGGTGGTTTCGTGGCCTCAGAACCCCTGCAGATTTTATTTTTTTTTCTCTAGCCGTCTAGAGTTTTATTTTTTTGTTGTTCTTTCTGTCCTCCCTGGCCATTGGACCTTACTTTTATTCTATGCTAATCAGTATTGCCTAATTTTATTTCTTATATATTTTGTCTTTTTTTCTCTTTCTTCATCTTGTAAAGCACTATGAGCTACATCATTTGTATGAAAATGTGCTATAGAAATAAATGTTGCTGTTATTGTTGTTGAAGATAAAACTTCCTAACGTTTGTGTGAAATTTACCCTTAACAAGTTTCTGTATTCTTGATTAACTCATTTTAAAGTCACAGAGAATGAATGTTGTACTAGTTTAAGACTAACTTAACCTACTATACAAACGTAACTAATAATTAATAAATTAGAACATTAGAACAATCTAGACGAAAACAGGCCATTCAGGCCAAACAGCTTACCCGTCCCCTGGACATAATTCCCTTCATAATTTCAAACACTTGTCACACACAAGCGAGGAGGGAGCAGCTGAACGGATCAACGGAGCGTGATACTTCGTAGGGAATAGGTTTGGAACAGAGCGCGAACTCTTCTCTCTTTTGTTTAGCAGGAAAACTGAAGAGCAAACAACCCCATAAGAAGTCACGCACTCGAGTTCCCTTCTGTGTTCACAATCGCACCCCCATCCCAGTCTGATGACATCACTTCCGGTTCCACGCTCCTACATCACCCAATGTCCCTTGGATTTTCCCATTAACCTTTGTACTTATCTTCTTGTCCGTCCGATATCTAAATCCTCCTGTTATACCAACATGTCGTACCGGTTGTATTCTTTATGTATACGAAAGTCTTGATTAGACGAGCAGACCTCACATTATACAGGGCAGGAAAACCCCAAACCTTTATAAGAGTGTTGTCTCTTCCTTTCACTCACACACTTCACTTAGGTCTTCTCTTAATCTTCTTTTGCTTAAACTGTAAAGGCTCAGCTCTTTTAATCTTTCCTCATAATTCATCCCCTGTAGCTCCTCTAATCAGCCTAGTAGCTCTTCTCTGGACCTTTTCTAGTGCAGCTATGTCCTTTTTGTAGCCTGGAGACCAAAACTGTACCCAGTACTCCAGATGAGGCCTCACCAGTGTGTTATAAAGCTTGACCATAACCTCCAGTGACTTGTACTCCATACATCAGGGCACTATATAATCTGACATTCTGTTAGCCTTCTTAATGGCTTCTGAACACTGTCTGGAAGTTGATCAGCTTGAGTCCCCTACGACTCCTAAATCTTTTTCTTTCGGTGGACTCTCGATTTTCAGACCTCCCATTGTGTATTCAAACCTCACATATTGTATTTACTCCCTACATGTAATCCTTTATATTTACTGACATTAAATTTCATCTGCCACAAATCTGCCCAAGCCTGTATGCTGTCCAAGTCCTTCTGTGATGATTCAACAGATTATCGATTATCTGCCAGTCTATCTACTTTAGTATCACCTGCAAACTTAACCAGCTTGTTATTTATAAATTAATTGTAAATTTATAAAAAAAACTATTTGGGAATTTTGACCACTAAAAACTTACAGACAATGTCCTCGTAGATGTTGTCCTCAGATAGTGTGTGGTACAGACCCGAATGGCCACACTCCAGCGCCTCCTGCTGGCTCTTCGACTCGAGAACGCGCAGCTTTTCAGCATCTTCAAACTCAAATGATTTCCTGGCAGATATACAAGAAGGCAGCATTAGTATCTTCAGGGGTGCAAAGCAAAATACAAAGGAGGAAGGTCTAATTTCTTTGTTCTAACCTCATATCACAGAGCTCAATGTCACCATTCTCTTATGTGTTGGAAAAGTTGGACAGTACGGTGTGTATGGCTGACTTAATGAGACACAAATAGACAGTTGTGCTAATAAACAGTAAATATTACAGCTTTCACTACAGTGAAATACACAATGTGAGTTTCCCCTTGGGATTAATAAAGTATCTATCTATCTATCTATCTATCTATCTATCTATCTATCTATCTATCTATCTATCTATCTATCTACAGTTTGCAGTGTATTTATGTAACCATTCTGGACTGACATCATGATAAGAATTGACAGGGTAGTCCCAAGTTTCCGAATTGGAAATCCAACTTAAGGGAGCGTTCCAGTTGAAAATTCCAACTTTCCACTTCTAATGGAACGCAGCACTGTGTGTGTTTGTGTGTGTGTGTGTGTTTGTTTGTCTGGTCCTTTAATAGAAGAATAGGACTCTGAAGGTTGGCAGCACTCTATGCATGTGGTCACAGGGCTTCAATTAGATCTATGCAACAGTAGGAGAACTTCCCACTGTTTCACGAAAGTACAATATGGCCCAGCATTAAACGTCCCACTCAGCCAGTCAAATATAAGAAGTGTGGAGTTGGGAGAAGACTAGCTGGCAATATATTATATTTAGCATAGCAACAGACAACAGTCGGGACCAAATACAAACAAGCAGAAGCAGGGGTCACTCCAGCACTGAAACCAAGGACTATGGACATAGCAGCGTAACCTAAATCAGTACCACATGGGTTGTTCCAGAAATAACCTTCTGAACTATGAAGTCTGGATCTTACAAAAATACAACAGTCCAATACCCAGAATACATCAACACCCACATAGGGCACCACAAGCCTGAGTTCAACAATGAAACAGTATGGGCATAATAGCACACATTAGTTGAAAACTAGACATAAACCAGCAGTCAATCCATGAAATTTTTGAAAAACATGCAGTTTGGGTGTAGCAATAGACAAAAATCAAATACTGAGCAGAAACCACTAACCACAGGGGCACTCCAGGACCGAGCTCAACAATCATGGAGTCTTGGCGTAACAACCGACAATAGTTCATTATCACACAGTAACCAGCAACCACAGGGGCACTTCATGACTGAGTTTGAGAACCATTGAGTCTGGACACAGCAACGCACAATGGCGTAATTGTCAGCCTAAACCAGTAGCCACAGAAAATCCTGCTGGACTGAATCTGAGAGCAAAGGAGCTTGGGCATGGCAATAGACAACATTACTATGTGTAACATAATAAAGTAACAAAAGGGAGTGCCCCATGGCCATGTTTGAGAAACATGGCATCTACAGATCTAAAGATAAAAGTCATGAAATCTCTTATATATATTTCTCTTCTGGTTCGTCCTGCTTGCACTTCAAACACTGGTCCCGCCCACACCCGGCTGACAAGATATTTCTCGATTCCTATTCGGCCTCTTCCAAACCCTTCCCCACGCTACCTGCAGCTCCTCTTCAAAATCAGTCCCGCCCACACGCAGCCGACATGGCATTTCTTGATTCCTATTCGTCCTCTTCCATGTCATGCACTATACTGGCCTGCTGAGCGTAATACATCCAACAAGTACTCGAGGTGCTGCCACAACGGTAAAGTAGCTTTACCACCTTTGTGGGAGCCACCTGTGTCTTTACAACAGCTTCTTACACAGCAAACATCAGAAGCTAAAAATTATCGTGAACACATTCGAGAATACAACTCTTCTCTAGCGTTTGCTTCCATGGGTGCACAGATAACTCAACCTCCTGGCCACGGACCATACTGTTTAAAATACACGGGAAAATTTATCACCAAATCTCTCCACTATACGCTAACACTTCTACCTCTCCAGGATATGGACAGTTGTATGTTTTTGACACAGCGCAAGCTGCTGAAGTACGCTTACAAAATAAAGCAAACTCTGCATGCAGCAAAAATGTACTTCTCCAGCTAGATTCCATGCTCAAAACCATCAACCCCTTCGCTAAATCATACAAACACATGCATGAAATTGCTCAGTTCAATCCAACAGTATCTGTACGAATGGTTTTCAAGGAAAACCCTAGGCAGGATTTACGACGATACAATGCCCCGACATGTCACACCGATGTTGCAGCGATTTTCGTCGGAGAAGATGATGAAACGCCGGCCGAAAGGGACATTTGCATCTATCCCATAGGCAAATCCTGTAAACAGATTTCCACGCTCAATATGAATTGCGATCCTATGGTTTACCCACTTTTATTCCCTTACGGAGACATTGGTTGGCACAAAGATTTACAACATGTTACCGATAAAAGAACCGCCATGCGAATAAGGCTTACTCAATGCCAATTTTACGCGTACAGAATAGCAATGAGGAATACATGTAGTATTTTGCACTCCAGCGGCAAACTATTTCAACAGTACGTCATAGATGCGTATGTTAAAACAGAGGGCGTGCGTCTCAACTATCTCAGATTACATCAATAAGATCTACGCGTGGAACTATCGCACTGCAAGCAAACGCTGAAAATAACAACGTATAGGCAAAATGATCATATTATCGTCCACATTTCCAGGAAGTCCAAGATACATGCAACAAAACTATCAGGATGCCATGGCCATAGTACGTAAATTGAGAAAGCCTGATTTATTTATTACTTTCACATGTAATCCTGCTTGGCCGGAAATTCTACATGCACACTGCATCTTTCAAGAAGTATTTCTTCTTGATTTCTGAATTTCTTTCTCATCGTTTTCCGTTCCTATTCTTACACCGGCGGCGGGTGTCGGCTAGTAGTTAATAATCCAAAATTGAATATAAAATTGCAGCCACAGGTGGCACTCCAGGACTGAATTATAACCCCATGGCATATTCAGAAGACAAAAGTTTAATATGAACAAGGGACCGCAGAGAACCATCTTCAACAAATAAGAAAACAGACAGGAGGTGAGTGAGAAAGACACCTCGAAAATAATGACAGTCTGAGTCTGAGAAGCAGGATTTACAGGAACATGCTCGAGAGAGGGGAGCACCGGTGAAGAGACGTTCACACTCACGTGAATACCAAGGAAAGGCATTGAAGGTTTACACAGAGCAAGAGATAGCAATTATTTTTAAATTATTCTATTACCAGTCTGCTACAGGTACCATATCTAAGTTTGCATAAAAAGCCATTTTTGTTGTGTGGTGGGGACACAACACCCAAAAGTTACCATTGACCCCTAGTGGCCCTGGGCATACATTATACAGGAACTCATTTGTTCCTGAAAACAAAGTTGCTGTGGTGGGAAAACACCTAAAGTTAATGCTTTTGACAAAGTTTTGCACCACATGACACTGCAGAACAAACTGGACAACAGCAGGTTGAAAACCCAAGCAAGATATTCCTTCATTCTGTTTACTCCATTACAAGTTCTTAGAGTGCTGAAGCGTATCAGGAAGAACCATCTCTGGACTGGATTCTGGTTAAACAAAATTAGATATGACCATATACAGTACTTGCATCGACATATTTACAGAGCACAGTCACTCTACTCCATATTAAGCCTTCCATAACAGGTACTATCATGATGCTCAAGAGCAACGAGTCCAATTAACGATGGTGAGGGGCAGGACAACTGGGTGGTATCGAATGGAGCACAGAGATGGTTTTGAACAAGATTTCTTTTCCGTGGTTAACCAGGCAGGAGTGGTTTCACTGACTTTTGAATCCTCCCAGGGTCTGATTCTCTACGCATTGTCAAAGTGGAAGAGTTACACTCTGGGCTGGCTGGCGGGCTACTGTTAAAACGTCTTGAAGAGGGGTTATTTCACTAGTGATCACAGCAGGGAGTACCACTTGAGTTGCAGTGTAAAAGTGAAAGGAGCTTTAAACAAGCAAGCAACACAGGGTCTGAAACTTCAGCCCATGGTGTATTATCTGATACGACCTCACCTCTGTTAAGTGACAAAGATGCACATAAGGGGGTCTTTCTATAATATGGACAACCTGCCTTTGAGTGCACAGCAGTGCTGGATAATCACAGCTTAAAATTTCCAAATAACATGCCACTCCCATATGAGCTGAGCTGCCTGACCATCATTGACTTTTTGCAAACAATCCAGAACAATTCCTCCAGTTAGCATTTGGCTCATTTGAAATGTTTCTGCAGGCGCCTCCTAATAACTAGTGCAGCCTCCTTCAATTGTGAGTGCATGTGACCACATGATTCTGCGGGAAGGGTGCCAGTTTTGGGGATGCTGATCTTTTCTCAGAGCCTCAGTTTCCAACCACCACCCCCACCATACCCCTTGCTGTGGATTGCTGGATGTTCTCTCACTACTTCTGGCACGGGCCCAAAACATTTTCCTATGACCTCATTTTCAAAACTAGGCCATAAGCAGACAATAAGGTGTAGAGCAGCCAACATGATGACATCACCACCCCAGGAGCACCCCCAGCTCCACACTGAGCCAGGAAAGTAATGAAAGAGATCCGATTTCAAGAGTCAGTGGGCTGAAGAGGAAAAGATCCCCCTCTGCTTTTATAAAAATTAAATTTCCCCTTTTCTTAGAATCCCAAACTACTCCTGCAAGCCACCAGTGGGGCACCCTCCTCATGGACTCAATGCCCAATGATTTTAGCAGCCAGCTTCACTTTCTGTAATATTTCTGTTATCAGCCCATTCTTTATGTACATTTATTCACAGAGCTTCAGGAAAACGTTAAGTCAGTTCTCAGGGGTGGCCTGTTATTGTACAAATGGTGTTTTTAAAGGACAAGCAGGGTAGGTGGTGGTGGGGGGATAGACAGGATGATACTTCAGACTTGGGTGGGACAGGAAGGCGCTAATTAGACATTCACTGTTTATTATAATACTAACTCATGAAGGATATATGTAAAGCACAGCCTTCAGGAGGTATCCTAAGTCATGTCATGCAGACATCATTAACCGGCTCCGGCATCATCTTGGGGCAGTGTGAAGAAGGCTCTCGTCTGAACAAGACGGACTGACTGTTTTTCAAACATCTCTTTTCTGTTGTATTTTGGCTATGCAATATATGGGGATCACTATGGTGTCCCAGCTCTTTATGATGTTACTTGTGTCTCATTACAATATACTGTATATACAGGGTGGGCAAAAGTAGGTTTACAATTGTGAGTATGAGAGGCAGGTAATTTGAGCAATTACAAGATCGTACCCAAGTGCATTGTGCCAATCTTTTCATTTAATAAGTTAACAAAGCTATTGAGTTAACAAAGCTATTGGAACAATCATAACTTGCATGTCTTTTTTCATATGAACAACTATAACCCTACTTACTGTGGCATGGGGGTTAAGGATTTGGACTTTAAAACCTGAGGTTGTGGGTTTAAATTCCCCCACTGACACTATGCGACCCTGAGCAAGTCACTTCACCCACATGTGCTTCAAATGGAAAAAGAAATGTAACCAATTGTGTCTCAAATGTTGTAAGTCGCTTTAGAAAAGGGTGTCAGCCAAATATATAAATGTAATACCTGGCAATAATATGAAATCAAGGTTAAAGCTAATTTATGAAACAACATACTACTTTTATTGAAGATTACAAAATGACCTCAAAAGTTCAGAAGCAGTGTCTCTCTGACCAAACAGTGAATGTTGTAAGCTAGAATGTCAAAGGTCCCAATCATGATCTAAAGAGAAAAAAAAGCATTCTCTTACCTAACAGGCCTAAATGCTAAGATTGTATTTTTACAGGAGACTCACTTAAAAGTAAGGACCAGCTTCAACTGCAAAGAATTTGGATTGGTCACATTTTTCACTCCATATATTCAACGAAAACTAGAGGTGTGGGAATCTTAACACATAAAACAATCTCATTTGTAGCATCAGACACATTATTGGATCCTGAAGGGCAATTTGTTATAGTGATGGGTAATTTATTCAAATCTAAAGTAATGTTAATAAATCTATGCACCTAACATGAATGATAGAGATTTTATCCAAATGTTATTTGCATCTATTCCCAATATGAATACTCATAAAATTATAATGGCTGGAGACATTAATTACAGAATATTTTAAATCCAAACCCTAGATAGGTCTTCAACTACAGTGGTGATAACATCTAATAACGCAAAAGGAATCACACAATTTAAAATGGATCATAACTTATCAGATCCATGGATTCTTAAATCAAAACTCAAGAGAGTATTCCGTCTTCTGACCAGTACATGATAGTTACTCAAGAATTGATTATTTCTTTATCGATAATAATTTACTGCCCACTATCAAATTTTGCAAGTTGTCTCCGATCACGCCCCTCTGATCTTACAGCTTGAATCACTGTGCCCAACACACTCATTTTATAGCAGGCGTCTTAACGCCCAGCTGTTAGCAGATGTGAACTTTACAGAATACAAGCAAACCGATTCCTTTTTAGAAACAAATGCATCCTCAGAGGTCTCTGCAGGAATACTCTGGGAAACTCTGAAGGTGTTTTTAAGAGGACAGATTATTTCATATCATTCCCATAAAAATAAATTGTAGACTAAGAAGGCATCAGAGTTAATCAGCAGAATTACCAGAATAGATCAAGAATATGCTGTCTCCAAATGAGGCACTTTATAGGAAAACACTGGTTTTGCAATCATAATAACAAAAGAACAGCTCATAAATTGTGACATCATTACCATGAACATGGAGAGAAGGAGAGAAGATCTAAGCTCAAAAACTCCACAAATGAGAAGTTCACAGTGCAGTATCAGAAATTACCAACGCAGATAGAGATTAAATCATTGACCAGCAAAATATACTGTAACTCACACACTTAGGGAACACTATAAGTTCTTATATTCTACTCAGTTTAAAGAAGATAAGACAGAATCTAATGAGTTTCTTGAATCATCATGACTACCATAGACAGATATTCTTAGTGCAGAGGAACTGGAAAAACCTCTGACACTTACAGAATTACTGGATGCTATAAACTCACTCCAAAGTGGGAAAGCAGCAGGCTCTGATGGCTACCTAGTGGAAATATATTAAAAATGATCAACTAAGTTAGCTCCACTATTATTAGCAATGTCTATAGAAGCTAGAGACACCAAAAGTCTTTACCAACTTTCCAAAGAAAACTAAGGACTTATTAGAATGTGCATCATACAGACCAATTTCACTTCTGAATGACAATGTTAAGATACTCTCCTAAGTTCTAGCTAGAAGGATTTACTAAAGGCAGACACTTAGCTTCAAACCTTCAGCGTCTGTTCAATGTAATATACTCACTTATAAAATCTAACATACCAGAGATTGTATTATCTTTGTATGGAGAAAAAGCATTTGATACGGTTGAATGGGACTATCTATTCACCACATTGCACAAATTTGGGTTTGGCCCAAATATATGTGCATGGATAAAATTAGTTTATACCAGTTCTTAAGCCTCTGACTGCATTAACAACATGATCTCAAATTACTTCAAACTAAAACATGGACAAGGATGCCCTGTATCAAAAATCCATCCATCCATCCATTTTCCAACCCGCTGAATCCGAACACAGAGTCACGGGGGTCTTCTGGAGCCAATCCCAGCCAACACACGGCACAAGGCAGGAACCAATCCCGGACAGGGTGCCAACCCACCGCATGTATCAAAAATGCTTTTTTGCAATTGCCATTGAGCCATTGGCTATTCAGTTTTGAAATTCATTGAAGATAAAGGGGATTATCAGAGAAGGACTTGAACAGAAAGTACCACTATATGCAGATGATATGGTACTGTATATACAGTATCAGATCCATACACATCCTTACGAGTAGTCCTTAATGCACTAATAGAATTTCAAAAGATATCTGAACTGAAAATCAATTTGAATAAAAGTAAGCTTTCTTAGTGAACTCTCGAGCACAGGATACTAGAATGAGCATCTATCAGTTTATTTAATCAGAATAGTTTAAATATCTAGGGGTAAACATCACAAGTAAATATAAAGATCTTTTTCAACACAATTTTACATGATTTGAACAGATGGTCTACCCTACATCTCACATTAGCAGGGAGAATCAACACTATCAAGATGAACATCCTTCTCTAACTTCTTTTTCTATTTTAGAGCATCCCTATACACCAGCGGTTCTCAAACTTCTTTAGAATTTCTTGCGTGGTGGTCCCTTTAAAAATTGTTCGATGGCTTACGGACCCTATTATTAAAAATTTAAAAATCAATAATATTTCAAGAAAATTGGGGGCGCCAAATACTTTGCACAAGGGTGCCACATACCCACTGCGCAGCACTGCATAGGTACAGGCTGCTGTGAATAAAACATTTTTTGCCAAACAATTATTTATTCAGCAAATATTACGTACATCTTAGTTATTAAATTTAAGTTGAAATTTTAATGGGATGGATGCATCTGCTTTGCCTTAACCATTTGAGTTGAGCGGGCAATTTCACCACTTAAAAACACAAAAAATGTACAAAAAATGTAAAATATGTTGTTTGTTATCTGTATCCACCTTTAGCGCTCTTATTTGCTTCTAAAATATACGAAAACTGTTCGCAAGTGTTTTGATTCTACGAAAGAATTGATCATTTTTGATTATGATAAAAAAAATAAGGGCTGGTTTGTGTCGAGCGATAACGGTGGGAAAACAATGTGGTGGCAGCGAATAACGGAACAGCGGATTAGTGGTCAGGTCTAGGTGGTGGGGGTAACGACGGAGCTCAGTCACTTAGTTCCCCTCAGATGGTAAAGTTTAATAATTATAAAAATATAAATAGTATAAATATGCAATCGCTTCTCACGGTCCCCCCCCCAGTTTGAGAACCGCTGCAACATATTAACAAATTGCTCTTTAAGAAATTAGACTCAAATATAACCTCATTTATTTGGAATTTGAGTCCTAAAGTAGAAGGTGGCATGGCACTACCTAACTTTCAATTTTATTGCAGAGCAGCAAATATAGAAGCTATAAAGACATTGACACAAATTGATGAATATGAAAGTCTGGTCTGCAAGAGAAACACAATCTTGCTGTACTTCTTTATATGCACTGCTTTGTGACCCAGAAAATACTCTACATGATAATCACCTTTATCTACCCTCTCAAACCTACACATTGCATACAATAATACAATGTTCAAAACTTTTTTTAAATATGGATATATCCAGTTAGTCAAATTTTAGAAGAAGCATTTATATCGGGAAAGGATATTCTCCCTTCCTTGATGTTTTTAAAGATTTGCTCTTGCTGTTGGCTCTATTCTCTTTCTCTTGGTTGGGGGATACATTCTGTTTTGTTAAGTTAAACTTTATTGTACGTAATGTTCTCTTCAAATAAAATAAAATAACAGTAAAATAAAGATTTGAAGTCGAACGAAAGTAGACAGAGGACCCAGAAATCATTGCTTGCTTTTCTAAGATCCAGTCTTAACCTGGTACTTATCCTCTCCTCATCAGTACCTCATTTTTGTACCCCAAAGGTCGGTACCTGTTAGTTCTCCCACGTGCAATGCCATCTGGAAGGCTGGGTGGCGGATAGGAGGGCAGAGGAAACGTCTGATCCACTCCACGTCTGGCTGTTGCATGGCTGCTCCCAAGAACATAATCATCAGTTCTCAATCCTCTTCCTTGGGGTCCATGATCCCCTGCATACTTGAATGTACGCTGAGGCTTGGGCACTGGGTTGATAGCGGGTTCCTCCTGGGGAGTTTTTGCTGGTTCCCCACTTTCTTCCGACTCCCCAACTTCCCCATTTTTCTTGTTCCTGGGAGTATCCTCCATTCTCCTCCAAAAGCCCCGAGATGTATAAAAGTTTCCCGGAGGGAGGGACTTCCCCAAGTCTGTGGCCCAGCCACCATTTTCCACTTTGTCCTCACCCTCCAATGTTTCAAAGACCTTGGCTGATGTGTAGTCAGTGCTACACGAGTTCTTGCGGTGCTGCTTCTGGTGGACACTGTGCTCTTTCCATTCTTCCCTAAAGTCCAGGCCTAGGCTTTTTGCCTTGGTGAGGCCAGTCTTGCTGCACGATCCCTCTGAACCATCAGAAAGGGTGCGAGAAAGCAAAGCATGACGTGACGGCCCCGGCTGCTGAGTGCGGCCTTCCCACTGGGAGATCTTCTGTTTGATGTTGATACCCGGGTGCCGTGACTGAGCCCTGCCAGACGATGGGGAGTACCATGGGACAGCAGTGCCCACTGAGGAATGCATGGTGGAGTAGACGGCACAGCCTATTCACTTCCTAGCCATTCTTGGCTATCTGTGTGGCCCACGTAAAGAAACTGAGCATGTGTGTCCAAAGAGGAACACGTCCACTCCAGTCAGGCATGAGGCATCTTGGCAAAAATGGGGAATGTGGGCATCCTTCATTACAACTGTGCTGAAGCCCAAAGGTGTCCATAGGCAATGGCTTTAGGGAAAGTATCTGTAGGGAGAGGAAAAAATAAAAAGAGAGTTTGGATTAATGGGATGAAAAACCCTTGAAAAGATGAACAAATACATGAAAATTACCAAAACAGAAAATGAACACGATCTCCTTTTGAACACAGCTCATGGGTTTCAGCTAAGGTAACAGTTTGGTGATTCTCACCCATTTTGACACAAATACATTCTACTATTCCTAGCGTCCATGTTCACCGCCAAGAAATTCAATTAACAGCAGCTGCTTGAAAGTTAGTGAACCCTTCAGAATTTTCCACATTCCTGCATAAACTTGACTTAAAAAATCAGATTTTCACACAATTCCTTAAAGTAGATATGGAGAACCCAGCTAAACAAATAAGAGAAAAATATCAAACTTGGTCATTTAGTTATTGAGGAAAATCACCCAGTATTAGATTATTACATATCCATGAGTGGCAAAAGCATGTGAACGTTTGCTTTTAGTATTTGGTGTGATCCCCTTTAGCAGTAATAAGTGCAAATAAACATTTCCGGTAGGACTTCATCAATCTTGCACATCGACTTGGAGGAATTTTAGCCCATTCCTCCATATAGATTGCCTCAACTCAGGGATATTTCTGTGGTTTTGTCAAATGAATTATATGCCTCAGGTCCTTCCACAACATTTTTATTGGGTTAAGGTCAGGACTTTCACTCGGCCATTCCAAAACCTTTATCCTATTCTTCTTCAACCACTCTTTGATAGAACCACTTGTGTGCTTGGTGTCGTTGTCATGCTGTATGACCCAGTTTCTCTTGACATGTCAATCCACAGACACATGTCCAGACATTTTCCCTTAGAATTCGCTGGTATGATTCAGAATTCATTTTCCCATCCACAGTGGCAAGCTGTCCTGGCCCAGACACAGCAAAACGGGCCCAAAGCAGGATCCTACTACCACCATGTTTCACAGATGGGATGAGGTTCTCATACTGGAATGCAGTGCTTTTCTATCTCCAAATGTAACACTTCTCATATGAACCAAAAAGTTTTATTTTGGTCTCACCTGTCCATAAAAACATTGCTCTTCAGCAAACTGTTCTTGGGAAGCAATGTTTTTTTTTTTTTGGAAAGCAGTGGCTTTCTCCTTGCAAGACTGCCAGCTCAACCATTCAGGAAAACAAGATCTCCATTAGCCAGCTGCAGTTTTTGTCTTATAGCTTTATGATGCAACTTTCCTACAAAGCACCTCAGAATTGCTTCAGACTCTGCCTGTTGTGGTCCCTTTTCACATTTAACTGAAATATTGAACACCACATCCAAGTGATTTACAGGTACAGTACAAGTAGATGTGTGTTATGAAGGAGCCAACCAAGAAGTCAGAAGTCACCAAAAACAGAACGAACAGACAGACAGACAGACAGATACACAGATAGACAGATACTTTATTAATCCCAATGGGAAATTCACATTACACATACTGCCTGATAAAACAGAACTTTATCCCAAGCTTCTATACAACTAAAGTAGAGATGAATCCATCTCGATGTACTGTGAGTGCCAGATAAAGTGAAGTGACTCACTCAGGGCCATAACTGAATAGAAAAGTGTGTGTGTGAGAGTGTGTGTCCTGAGTTGTTCCATTCCAAGGATCTGATGGGGGCAGAATTGGAGGTAGCACAGTCTTGATGGAACATCAGAGGTCACAAGCCTTCTTTCTGAATCTAAGGTAATATTCAATGACCACCCAAGTCTACCAAAAGCAATTATAGTAACCAACTCTCCATGTGAATTTCCCCTTGGGGATTATAAAAGAATCTATCTATCTATCTATAGTGCCTTTCACATCTATCTATCTATCTTGCCAATACACTCATGCTACACACACACACAATTTGGAGTACTAATTAAACTGTCTGACATGCCTTTGGGATGTGAGAGAAAGCCAAACCAAAATAGGAGAATAAGAAAACACCACACAGTCAGTGACCAGACTGGGGTTTTAACCTAAAATTCTGTGACTGTTAGGCAACAGTGCTGTGCAACTAATGTTGCTTATAATATATACTGCTCAAAAAAAATTCATGGAACACTTTTTAATGAGAGCACAGCATCAAGTCAATGAAACTTCTGGGCTATTGATCTAGTCAGTTAAGTAGCAGAGGGGCTTGTTAATCACTTTCAGCTGCTTTGGTGTTAATGAATTTGACAACAGGGACACTAGAGGGGCAACAATGAGACGACAACCAAAAACAGGAATGAATGGTTTAACAGGTGGAGGGAGGCCACTGACATTTCTCTCTCCTCATCTGTTTTGTCACTCGTTTTGCATTTGGCTACGGTCAGTGTCACTACTGGTAGCATGAGGCCATACTTGGACCCTACAGAGGTGGCACAGGTAGTCCAATTTCTCCAGGATGGTAGGCACATCAATACGTGTCATTGCCAGAAGGTTTGCTGTGTCTCCCAGCACAGTCTCAAGGGCATGGAGGAGATTCCAGGAGACAGGCAGTTACTCTAGGTGAGGTGGACAGGGCCCCTTGTTGAAGGTCCTTAACCCATCAGCAGGACCCATAGGGTATCTGCTCCTTTGGGCAAGGAGGAACAGGATAAGCACTGCCAGAGCCTATAAAATGACCTCCAGCAGGCAGGCCACTGGTGTGAATGTCTCTGACCAAACAATCAGAAACAGACTTAATGAGGGGGCCTGAGGACCCGACGTTCTCTAGTGGGCCCTGTGCTCACTTGCTCGATTGGCATTTAGGTATCGGGATGAAATCCTAGGACCCATTGTCAGACCCTATGCTGGTGCAGTGGCTCCTGGGTTCCTCCTGGTGCACGACAATGCAAGCAGTTCCTGGAGGATGAATTGATACCATTGACTGGACCCCCCACACTTGCCTGACCTCAATCCTATAGAACACCTCTGGGTGGGACATTATGTTTCAGTCCATCCGACGCCTCAGACTGTCCAGGAGCTCAGTGATGCCCTGGTCCAGATCTGGGAGAAAATCCCCCAGGACACCATCCTTCGTCTTAAAACATGCCCCCACAATGTTGTCGGGCATGCATACAAGCACATGGGGGCCATACAAACTACTGCGTACGATTTGGAGTTGCTCCAATGAAATTTCCGCAAAATGGACGAGGCTGCCTGCCACATCGTTTTTTCATTTTGATTTTCGGAGAGTCTTTGAATTCAGCCCTCTGTAGGTTGATAATTTTCATTTCCATCGAACGATGTGGCATCCTTTTATTTCCTAACACATCACCATATCAGTCTTTATCAGTATAGATAGCCAGCAGGATTTTTTTCCCATTGAGATCTGATGTGTTTTCAAAGTGTTCCTTTAATTTTCTTGAGCAGTTTATAATGGTGCCTTATAAAGACAAGATAGCTGCTGTTTCATTTCTCACCTCTGACTCCCTACATGACCTTGAATCTGTTTAACTGCCAAAGAGAATTATATGGAACCATATTTGTAAACCAACTTGGACTAATGTTCAGAACTAAAAGGTGCCATTTTAAATAAATAAGATTGCTAACTTCTATTTCCACCACTGGCCATTATCCCTGAGTCAGTACAAAAATGATTCAGCCTCACAGGTGAGCCGCGTCATCATGCCACACTGTGCTCCACTTTCTTCTTGCTAGACATGAAGTTCCGGTTGTGTCGAAACAATAAAAAGGAATGGGGACAGCTTGGGTTGAGGTTCAGGTTCTGGCTGGGCCACTCAAAGCCTTTCACAGAGTCATCCCTAGCTCATTCCTGTGTTGCCTTTGCATTGAGTCTTGATGGAAGGGGAACCTTCCAGGGTACCTTTCAAGGTAGGTTTCATTAAGAATGTCTCTAGTTCCACGCAGAGTCTCTAGAAAGTGACCATCAGGTTTCTTGGTGACCACTCTTACCAAGATCCTTCTCCTACGACTGTTCAATTGGGCTGTATGGTCATACCTAGAAAGAGTTGTAGTCGTATGAGACTTATCCCATCAAAAAATTATGGACACCATTGTGTTCTTGGGACCCTTCAATGCTGCAAGAATTTTTATTGCAGCCTTCCCCAGATCTATGACTCGGCACAATTCTGTCTCTAAGCTGCATGGGCAATTCCTTCAACGCTTGGTTTTTTTGTTCAAATGTGGGATCTTCTCTTGACAGGTGTATTCCTGCTCAGTCTAGTCAATTGAATTTACCAAGGTGAACTCTACACATTTCAACAATGACAATTAATAGAAGGGGAAAGCCTTAGCCAAGGCAAAGGGTTTGAATACTCGTGATAATGTGATTGTAGCTTATTTTTAATAAATAATAAATTAGCAAAAATTTCTAAAATCCCATTTTTGTTTTGTTATTCTGGGGTATTGAGTGTTGCTTTATGTGGGGAAAAATTATTTCAAATGATTTTAGCACAAGGCTGTGTAGTATAGTGGATCCGCAGCCCAGGAAAAAGGGGGCAGATTTTAAATTTAACAATGGACGTGCTCGCGCTGGGGAGTGGAGCAGATACAGTGCATCCGGAAAGTATTGACAGCGCATCACTTTTTCCACAATTTGTTATGTTACGGCCTTTTTCCAAAATGGATTAAATTCATTTTTTTTCCTCAGAATTCTACATACAACACCCCATAATTACAACGTGAAAAAAGTTTACTTGAGATTTTTGCAAATTTATTAAAAATAAAAAAACTGAGAAAGCACATGTACATAAGTATTCACAGCCTTTGCCATGAAGCTCAAAATTGAGCTTAGGTGCATCCTGTTTCCCCTGATCATCCTTGAGATGTTTCTGCAGCTTCATTGGAGTCCACCTGTGGTAAATTCAGTTGGTTGGACATGATTTGGAAAGGCACACACCTGTCTATAGAAGGTCCCACAGTTGACAGTTCATGTCAGAGCACAAACCAAGCATGAAGTCAAAGGAATTGTCTGTAGACCTCCAAGACAAGATTGTCTCGAGGCACAAATCTGGGGAAGGTTACAGAAAAATTTCTGCTGCTTTGAAGGCCCCAATGAGCACAGTGGCCTTCATCATCCGTAAGTGGAAGAAGTTCGAAACCATGAGGACTCTTCCTACAGCTTGCCGGCCATCTAAACTGAGCGATCAGGGGAGAAGGACCTTAGTCAGGGAAGTGACCAAGAACCCGATGGTCACTCTGTCAGAGCTCCAGAGGTCCTCTGTGGAGAGAGGAGAACCTTCCAGAAGGACAACCATCTCTGCAGCAATCCACCAATAAGGCTTGTATGGTAGAGTGGCCAGACGGAAGTCACTCCTTAGTAAAAGGCACATGGCAGCCCGCCTGGAGTTTGCCAAAAGGCACCTGAAGGACTCTCAGACCATGAGAAACAAAATTCTCTGGTCTGATGAGTCAAAAATTGAACTCTTTGGTGTGAATGCCAGGCGTCACATTTGGAGGAAACCAGGCACCGCTCATCACCAGGCCAATACCATCCCTACAGTGAAGCATGGTGGTGGCAGCATCATGCTGTGGGGATGTTTTTCAGCGGCAGGAACTGGGAATCTAGTCAGGATAAAGGGAAAGATGACTGCAGCAATGTACAGAGACATCCTGGATGAAAACCTGCTCCAGAGTGCTCTTGACCTCAGACTGGGGCGACGGTTCATCTTTCAGCAGGACAACGACCCTAAGCACACAGCCAAGATATCAAAGAAGTGGCTTCAGGACAACTCTGTGAATGTCCTTGAGTGGCCCAGTCAGAGCCCAGACTTGAATCCGATTGAACATCTCTGGAGAGATCTTAAAATGACTGTGCACCAACGCTTCCCATCCAACCTGATGGAGCTTGAGAGGTGCTGCAAAGAGGAATGGGCCAAACTGGCCAAGGATAGGTGTGCCAAGCTTGTGGCATCATATTCAAAAAGACTTGAGGCTGGAATTGCTGCCAAAGGTGCATCAACAAAGAATTGAGCAAAGGCTGTGAATACTTATGGACATGGGATTTCTCAGTTTTTTTATTTTTAATAAATTTGCAAAAACCTCAAGTAAACTTTTTTCACGTTGTCATTATGGGATGGGGTGTTGTGTGTAGAATTCTGAGGAAAAAAATGAATTTAATCTATTTTGGAATAAGGCTGTAACATAACAAAATGTGGAAACAGTGATGCGCTGTGAATACTTTCCGGATGCACTGTCCATGCGATCTGCCACAACGAGTGCTCGTTGCCGGGTTGGTGTGGGGCGCTCAACTGACCATGAATTGCCTTGCTGGCACGTGCGGGTGGTCTGATTGTTTCATTATCAGCTCAGGGTACCAATCAGACGATCGCACCTGCAGTCGCTCCCTAGCTTATAAAAGGGAGTGCAAGATCTGAAAGGAAGAGAATAGAATGGAGGTTAAAGTGAGAAAGAAAGGGAGAAGAAGGAAGGAGATGGATGGAGCTGGTGCGCGCAAGCTCAAGAGCGGGAGCAGAGATGGGCAGCTGTGTGGAGAGCCCCTGGAGAGGAGCGGGTGGCCAGCGCCCAGGGGGCTGCTTTAGTTAGCGACTTGGGGTGGGGGGGGGGGCTTTGGGTGGGATCTGGAGTGATCAAGTGGCTGCAGAAGCCCCGGAAAGCAGTGGGAGTCAGAGGTTTGGACTGACAGCCCCATGGCCTTTGGAGACCCAAGCCTAAGTCTGGAAAAGGGAGTCTTAACCATAGCCATGAGAAGGCAGGGACCGGGACCTGTGGAAGGTCAGCTGTGTCTGTTAGTAGGGCGACTCCTCTGCTGCAAGGCCGCATGGGAATAAGCAGAGAATACGCCATTTAAAAGAAAACTGCACATAGCTTTTATAATACAAAGGACCCTTTCCTGCCAGCTGGTTTTAACCTCATTTTAATGGATTTATTCATTCTAATTTTAGCCTCACCTGTTTAATTAGATTATTTATTTATTTGGGAACTATGCATTGCACTTTTTGAAAACTTGGTTTTTATTCTTGAATTGCTTTAATAAAAGCACTGAGCACTTTGCACCTTTCCCTTGCTTTACGTGGTGTCCTCATTTCAGTGGCATAGGTAGGGGTGGGCGGAAGGGGTGGCACATTTTTGGGGGCAACATTATTGGCCAAAAGGCTCAGTACAATTCGCGTGTAAGCAGCAGGGTTCGGAAAAATAATCACTCATGAATGAAATTAGTCAAATTCTCTGATTTGTATCCACAAATCCTTCAAAAATAATTTTCAGGCTGTCCTTCTGTGACGGCATCAGACATAGCAGTTGAAATTTATGAGGCCATAACAAAAATAAGGGCGGCATGGTGGCGCAGTGGGTAGCGCTGCTGCCTCGCAGTTGGGAGATCTGGGGACCTGGGTTCGCTTCCCGGGTCCTCCCTGCGTGGAGTTTGCATGTTCTCCCCGTGTCTGCGTGGGTTTCCTCCGGGCGCTCCGGTTTCCTCCCACAGTCCAAAGACATGCAGGTTAGGTGGATTGGCAATTTTAAATTGGCCCTAGTGTGTGCTTGGTGTGTGGGTGTGTTTGTGTGTGTCCTGTGGTGGGTTGGCACCCTGCCCGGGATTGTTTCCTGCCTTGTGCCCTGTGTTGGCTGGGATTGGCTCCAGCAGACCCCCCGTGACCCTGTGTTCGGATTCAGCGGGTTGGAAAATGGATGGATGGATGGATAATAAAAATAAACAAACATTACACAGATAATAATTTCTAGGAGATAAACAACTAATTTATAATTTTGTTTCATTATCAATCCGAATGCGTTCTTCCTCTGCGCAGAAAACATCCCCACCTATCACTTGTACACTACACTGGTTCTGGTTTTCGCAGCGTAATTATAGTAAACTAATAATTAGAACACGGCTTATCAGTGTGTCTATACTATACTCTAGTCTAGTTGATGCTTATGAATAATTATATGTGGAAAATTATTGCGGTTTCTCTATATATAAATAAATCTATGCAAAAATGTATGTTAATTTTTCTCTATACATCATTTTAATTTTCTATTTAGATAGGTTAACATATTAAGATATGTTGGAGGGCAGCAAATTGAAGCACCGCTCCACCCCGAGTGGCACGAACTCGAGCTACGTCACTGCCTCATTTGCCAAGCTCATCCTCCAGGAACGTTATCAGCGGTGGTGGGTTGAAGAGGCTCCCGGTGGGATCCGGTAGTGTGGAGCCGACCCACACTGTCAAGCGCTGCAGCCTATCAAAATGTGTAAAAAGTGAAGGGGTGTGAATACTTTCTGAATGCACTTTGTTTATCACTGTTATTTTATAATTATTTTTCAAACTCTCCTAATGGTAGAGAGCATTGTAAAGTGCGGTTTGAGATTTTACAGGTATAAGTTTCATGATAAGATTGTTCTAGTCACTAATCATGGTGCCAGAGAGAGGTAGCGTGTTGCAAGTTGATTAACAAATACAAGTTAGAATTTCATTTACATTTAGTTATTTGGCGGATGGCTTTATCTGAGGTGACTTACAACATTTATGATACAACTGGTTCCATTTCTTTTGGTTTGTCAGTTGGAGAAGAGGCAGGTCATGTGACTTGCTCAGGGTCACACAGTGTCAGTAGTGGGATTTGAACCCACAACCTCAGGGTTTGAAGTCCAAAGCCTTAACCACTACACCACACTGGACTTTGTACACGTGTCAATAAAGAGCCTGTTAAGCAGTTCGGATAGTGGATGGACATTTCCATACTGAACATCCCAAGGTGGTTTACACTTCGCTCGGAGTCACACAGCTGAGCTACTGGCGGATTGTTTCCCAGCAGCCATGGGCGTTTACAGTGCACTGGATTACAGCCATATTTTCTTATAATTACTTTTCAGTTAACGGACAGAGAAGTGCATAAATATTTTAAACACTGCCAGACTTTCAAATAATGCCCTAAATTCAAGTGATCCTGAAATTCTTCCTAAAACCCTTACAAGTGTATTAATGAACAAAAAAATAATAATTTGGGTAGAAAAACAGATAAAAATGCCAGAGTGTCAGATATAAAGCGGATCTTGAGAAGGAAACTGCAAGTCGGTCTCTGCTGAATGTTGTTTCCTTTTCTATCTGCTATAAATGAGCAGGGCTTTCAAAGTAGGGTCTTCTTGACCAGCAACCCACATACCCCTCACCCCTGGCGAAATCCACAAACAGGAGGTGACCTCTGACCTCTGGCGCTATTGTTCTCCATGCGACTGTTTCCAGAAGGCTACCGTGAGCTGCATTTCCTCTGCTCAGCCTTGCACTCCCCTCGCTGCAGCGTCCTGCCAGCCTCTAATTTTAACCTTGAGGCTCATCCTGCTCAGACACAATAAACCATCATGGCCAGCAATGACGGGTGCATCTCTTCAGCACAGCAAAGAAATGGAGGGCAGTGAGGGGGAGGACTAAGGCAAAGCAGCACCTCTCTGGATTTCTCTTGAGTGATCTCCACATTCACGTTGTTGTGTGGGGATATAAAAGTAACGGTTTGGGCATCATGGTGAAAACAGCAGACTTACGTCTAAAATAATGCAGGAAAAGAATGAGGAAACGCCTTACAATGTGATACTTTAAAAGCACTTTGCCCACTTCAGAACAGGTCATCCACCTGAAGATAAGCATGTTAGGGCCCAGCCAGTGCTTGGGTGGCAGGTCAAATAGGAAAAAGCTTGGGTTGCTGCTGTAAAAAAAGTGTTGGTGAGACCAGAAGGGGGCGCTTACCCTGTGGTCTGAATGTGGATCCCAATGTCCCAGTGCAGTGACGGGGACACTGTGCTGTAAAAATGGCACCATCCTTCAGATGAGACATAAAACCGAGGTAAAAATAAATGATTCTATGAGCAGTGCAACAAAGTTTGGGACCTTTTCATCTGTACCCCAAAGGTTGTTGGTGACATTGTGAATCTTATGTAAATAAGTCCCCATAAAAAATGATGACAACAGAAGTATGTGTCACAAAGGTTATGCCAGCATTATCTGCACTACCTGGTATAATGCTGGGGTCAAGAGATAGCAAAGACCACATACACTAAATCAAGTCTAACCAGCTTTATTACTAGAGAAACAAGAAAAGTAGGTCCCCTCCACCATTCAAATGGTAACACCAGCCAGTCTACATTAGACGAAGCAAAGAAGCTACATCACCTGCACTTCAGAGCAGGTCATCCACATGAAGCTAAGCATGTTCAGGTCTTGCCAGCACTTGGATGGGAGACCATCTAGGAGAAGCTTAGGCTGCTGCTGGAAGACGTGTTGATGAGGCTGGCAGGGGATGCTTACCCTGTGGTCTGTGTGTGGATCCCAATGTCCCAGTGCAGTGACGGGGACACTGTGCTATAAAAATGGTGCCGCCCTTCAGATGAGACGTACAACCGAGGTAAAAAAAAAAATGATTCTGTGAGCAGTGAAACAAAGCCAGGAGACCTTTCCATCTGTACCCCAGAGGTTGTCGGCGACATTGTGTATCTTATGTAAATAAGTCCCCATAAAAAATGATGACAACAGAAGTATGTGTCACAGAGGTTATGCCACCATGTACTCTATGATCTGCACTACCTAGTATAATCCTGGGGTCAAGAGATAGCAAAGACCACATACACTAAATCAAGTCTAACCAGTTTTACTGCTAGCGAAACAAGAAAAGCAGGTCCCCTCCACCATTCAAATTGTAACACCAGCCAGCCTACGTTAGAAGAAGCAAAGAAGCTACACTATCTGCACTTCAGAACAGGTCATCCACATGAAGCTAAGCATGTTCAGGTCTTGCCAGCACTTGGATGGGAGACCATCTAGGAGAAGCTTAGGTTGCTGCTGGAAGACGTGTTGATGAGGCTGGCAGGGGGTGCTTACTCTGTGGTCTGTGTGTGGATCTCAATGCCCCAGTGCAGTGATGGGTACACTGTACTATAAAAATGGCGCCGCCCTTCAGATGAGACGTACAACCGAGGTAAAAAAAAAATGATTCTGTGAGCAGTGCAACAAAGCCAGGAGACCTTTCCATCTGTACCCCAGAGGTTGTCGGCGACAATGTGTATCTTATGTAAATAAGTCCCCATAAAAAATGATGACAACAGAAGTATGTGTCACAAAGGTTATGCCAGCATGTACTGCATGATCTGCACTATCTGGTATAATGCTAGGATCAAGAGATAGCAAAGACCACATACACTAAATCAAGTCTAACCAGCTTTACTACTAGAGAAACAAGAAAAGTAGGTCCCCTCCACCATTCAAATTGTAACACCAGTCAGTCTACATTAGACGAAGCAAAGAAGCTACATCACCTGCACTTCAGAACAGGTCATCCACATGAAGCTAAGCATGTTCAGGTCTTGCCAGCACTTGGATGGGAGACCATCTAGGAGAAGCTTAGGCTGCTGCTGGAAGACGTGTTGATGAGGCTGGCAGGGGATGCTTACCCTGTGGTCTGTGTGTGGATCCCAATGTCCCAGTGCAGTGACGGGGACACTGTGCTATAAAAATGGTGCCGCCCTTCAGATGAGACGTACAACCGAGGTAAAAAAAAAATGATTCTGTGAGCAGTGAAACAAAGCCAGGAGACCTTTCCATCTGTACCCCAGAGGTTGTCGGCGACATTGTGTATCTTATGTAAATAAGTCCCCATAAAAAATGATGACAACAGAAGTATGTGTCACAGAGGTTATGCCACCATGTACTCTATGATCTGCACTACCTAGTATAATCCTGGGGTCAAGAGATAGCAAAGACCACATACACTAAATCAAGTCTAACCAGTTTTACTGCTAGCGAAACAAGAAAAGCAGGTCCCCTCCACCATTCAAATTGTAACACCAGCCAGCCTACGTTAGAAGAAGCAAAGAAGCTACACTATCTGCACTTCAGAACAGGTCATCCACATGAAGCTAAGCATGTTCAGGTCTTGCCAGCACTTGGATGGGAGACCATCTAGGAGAAGCTTAGGTTGCTGCTGGAAGACGTGTTGATGAGGCTGGCAGGGGGTGCTTACTCTGTGGTCTGTGTGTGGATCTCAATGCCCCAGTGCAGTGATGGGTACACTGTACTATAAAAATGGCGCCGCCCTTCAGATGAGACGTACAACCGAGGTAAAAAAAAAATGATTCTGTGAGCAGTGCAACAAAGCCAGGAGACCTTTCCATCTGTACCCCAGAGGTTGTCGGCGACAATGTGTATCTTATGTAAATAAGTCCCCATAAAAAATGATGACAACAGAAGTATGTGTCACAAAGGTTATGCCAGCATGTACTGCATGATCTGCACTATCTGGTATAATGCTAGGATCAAGAGATAGCAAAGACCACATACACTAAATCAAGTCTAACCAGCTTTACTACTAGAGAAACAAGAAAAGTAGGTCCCCTCCACCATTCAAATTGTAACACCAGTCAGTCTACATTAGACGAAGCAAAGAAGCTACATCACCTGCACTTCAGAACAGATCATCCACATGAAGCTAAGCATGTTCAGGTCTTGCCAGCACTTGGATGGGAGACCATCTAGGAGAAGCTTAGGCTGCTGCTGGAAGACGTGTTGATGAGGCTGGCAGGGGATGCTTACCCTGTGGTCTGTGTGTGGATCCCAATGTCCCAGTGCAGTGACGGGGACACTGTGCTATAAAAATGGTGCCGCCCTTCAGATGAGACGTACAACCGAGGTAAAAAAAAAATGATTCTGTGAGCAGTGAAACAAAGCCAGGAGACCTTTCCATCTGTACCCCAGAGGTTGTCGGCGACATTGTGTATCTTATGTAAATAAGTCCCCATAAAAAATGATGACAACAGAAGTATGTGTCACAGAGGTTATGCCACCATGTACTCTATGATCTGCACTACCTAGTATAATCCTGGGGTCAAGAGATAGCAAAGACCACATACACTAAATCAAGTCTAACCAGTTTTACTGCTAGCGAAACAAGAAAAGCAGGTCCCCTCCACCATTCAAATTGTAACACCAGCCAGCCTACGTTAGAAGAAGCAAAGAAGCTACACTATCTGCACTTCAGAACAGGTCATCCACATGAAGCTAAGCATGTTCAGGTCTTGCCAGCACTTGGATGGGAGACCATCTAGGAGAAGCTTAGGTTGCTGCTGGAAGACGTGTTGATGAGGCTGGCAGGGGGTGCTTACTCTGTGGTCTGTGTGTGGATCTCAATGCCCCAGTGCAGTGATGGGTACACTGTACTATAAAAATGGCGCCGCCCTTCAGATGAGACGTACAACCGAGGTAAAAAAAAAATGATTCTGTGAGCAGTGCAACAAAGCCAGGAGACCTTTCCATCTGTACCCCAGAGGTTGTCGGCGACAATGTGTATCTTATGTAAATAAGTCCCCATAAAAAATGATGACAACAGAAGTATGTGTCACAAAGGTTATGCCAGCATGTACTGCATGATCTGCACTATCTGGTATAATGCTAGGATCAAGAGATAGCAAAGACCACATACACTAAATCAAGTCTAACCAGCTTTACTACTAGAGAAACAAGAAAAGTAGGTCCCCTCCACCATTCAAATTGTAACACCAGTCAGTCTACATTAGACGAAGCAAAGAAGCTACATCACCTGCACTTCAGAACAGGTCATCCACATGAAGCTAAGCATGTTCAGGTCTTGCCAGCACTTGGATGGGAGACCATCTAGGAGAAGCTTAGGTTGCTGCTGGAAGACGTGTTGATGAGGCTGGCAGGGGGTGCTTACCCTGTGGTCTGTGTGTGGATCTCAATGCCCCAGTGCAGTGATGGGTACATTGTGCTATAAAAATGGTGCCGCCCTTCAGATGAGGCGTAAAACTGAGATCCTGACTGTCTGTGGTCATAAAAGATTTCTAGGCATCCGTCAAAAAGAGTAGGGTGTATCCCAATGTCCAGGCTAAATTGCCCACCACGGCCTGGTCATTTTGGCCCAATAATCATCCCATGTCTCTAACTGTCTCTCTCTCTCACCACTTCACCACCTAACAACTAATGTGTGATGAGCGTACTGGCGCAAAAAAAGGTGGATGCCATACATTAGTGGTGGCTAGAGTGGCTCCCCACTCACTGAAGTGCTTCAAGTAGTGAGATTAGTGTTACATAAATATAAAGAATTATTATTATTGTTTGTATTTAATTCTTTGCAGGTAATGTCTTTAAAATAAAAGAAAAAAAGGGCACTTGTTTCACTTATGGGTTTGTTCCCCCGATGCACACGTGGAGCGGCCATGTGTTGTCGGGTTTGGGTTTTTTAAAATAAAAAATAAAATTTAAATTTATTATTTGCACTTCATGTTGTTACACTGTGGACACTGAGCTTCACAATTTCGTCTATCTGTATACTTGTATATAGTTGAGATGACAATAAAGTTCGCTTTGACTTTGACAAGGTGGCATGTGTTTCCATTCAAAGCGCCCTTCTTCTGGAGTGACCGTGGTGTTTGGGAGTTGCAGTGCTGCATAGTATGTATCTGGTGTATGACAGACGCTGGTCGCAGGTATACAGGACCAACATGACGTGGGAAACTGCAGAGAGTCGGCAACGTATGTGTGCATGCGGCACAATCTTGCAGATATTGTTGAGGCTTAATATGTGACCAGGGAGACATGACCAGGGATGTTAGACTTGGGTCAGGTGATGGTTGACCCAGGATAAAAACCTTTCACCAGGAGTTCAGTTGAGATTAGGGGAAGGTCAGTACACGAAGAATTAAGGCGGCTGCAGGGTGATTTACAGACAGGGGAGAAGACTGTTATTCCAGTTTGCCAGGGCAAGCCAGCTTTCCCTCAGAGTTTTTTTGGTTTAGACAGTGAAAGAAAGGCAAAGCACTATTTTTACTTAAGGGCTAATTCTTCATAGCCCATTAAAAAAGGGATAGATAGATAGATAGATAGATAGATAGATAGATAGATAGATAGATAGATAGATAGATAGATAGATAGATAGATAGATAGATAGATAGATAGATAGATAGATAGATAGATAGATAGATAGATAGATAGATAGATAGATAGATAGATAGATAGATAGATAGATAGATAGATAGATAGATAGATATTTTCTTGTTTGGTGCATGCCAGGAGGTGAATATAAATTTTTTTGTTTGTTATTCATTATTTATTCAACTGTTTGTGTTCCTTTTTTAAATTTTCTCTATGGAACTTTTTTTTTCATTAAATACACTCTTTTCACTTGTTATATCAGCTATGACTGCCTCCCTTACTGTCCCACTGACTCTCAGCCTCAATACTTCATGTCTCCGAGTTCCTGCTAGAGCCTAAAGTAGGGACACTGGGGTGTGACAAAAAGAAATTTTATCCAGCTAAACCAATTCAGCTACTGAGAAAACAAAGTCAAAAACAGCCAAATTGGCAGGGCTGTAAGAGAACAAAATCCTCCCAGTCCCACCTTATCTACTTAGACAGGGAGTTAAAAATGAAACACAGTGCTTATGAAAAGTATTCATCCCCTCGGACATTTTCACATTTCCATCCATCCATTTTCCAACCCGCTGAATCCGAACACAGGGTCACGGGGGTCTGCTGGAGCCAATCCCAGCCAAGACAGGGCACAAGGCAGGAACCAATCCCAGGCAGGGTGCCAACCCACCGTAGGACACACACAAACACACCCACACACCAAGCACACACTAGGACCAATTTAAAATTGCCAATGCACCTAACCTGCATGTCTTTGGACTGTGGGAGGAAACCGGAGCGCTCGGAGGAAACCCACGCAGACACGGGGAGAACACATTATCACATTTTATAGTTAGAAAACAATGAAGCACAGTGGGTATCAATAGATAAATGATCATTGCAAATTGTACTAAATGAAATATATCTATAAAACACACAATAATCAATCACACAAGCATTCACCCCCTTTAATATGACACATTTGGTGCCGCCAAGTGGTTTCAGAAGTAGCAAAATTAGTTCAAAAGAGACCAACTGATTGTAACTTAAGGTGCCTTTCCATTCTGGTACGACGACACATTCGTCTCCATTTTCGACCTGGCATCCACACTACCCCAGCATTTCAACTTTTGAAAACACTCCCCAGAGCCGTATACTTCTTAAAACACTGCCTTTTTAGAAATGCAGACTACTAATTGAGCTCTGATTCATTCTTTCTTATCATGTGGCCCTTCTCTGATTGGATCCTGCTCTTTACAATGTCTCATTCCTTGATTGGTCACCCTTCACCCTAGATTACTGTAACGCACTCCTCTAAGGACCACCCAAAAAAGACATCAACCGATTGCAACGAGTGCAGAATGGAGCTACTAGAATCTTAACTTGGAAAAGAAAATCCGAGCAGATCTCTCTAGTTTTGATGTCACTACACTGGTTACCTGTGTCATTTAAAATTGATTTTAAAAATACTGCTTATGGTTTACAAAGCCTTAAATAATCTGCTCGTTCTTATATTTTGGAATGTCTTACACCTTACACTCCAATCGTAACCTTAGATCTTCAAATGAGTGTCTGCTTTGAATTCCAAGAGCTAAACTTAAAAGAAGTGCTGAGGCGGCCTTCTGCTGTTATGCACCTCAAATCTGGAATAGCTGACTGATAGAAATTCGCCAGGCTAATACAGTGGAGCACTTTAAAACACAGCTGAAAACACATTACTTTAACATGGCTTTCTCATAGCTTCATCTTAGTTTAATCCTGATGCTCTGTATATTCAATTAATTATCATTATTATTCATGGTGGCTCCAAAATCCGTACTAACCCCTACTTTCTCTTCTGTTCTTTTTCTGGTTTTCTGTGGTGGCGATCTGCACCACCACCTGATCAAAGCACCGTGATGTCCCAACATTGATGGATTAAAGGCCAGAAGTCCACATGACCATCATTATCATCAAATTCTTCCATGAGAACCCTGAATACCATGAGGACTGATTGAGGTCATTTATGTTAGGTAGACTGCCTAGAAGGGGCTGGGTGGTCTCGTGGCCTCAGAACCCCTGCAGATTTTATTTTTTTCTGGAGTTTTTTTTTGTTTTTTCTGTCCTCCCTGGCCATCGGACCTTACTTTTATTGTTAATTAGCGTTCCCTAATCCATCCATCCATTACCCAACCCGCTATATCCTAACTACAGGGTCACTACAGGGTCACGGGGGTCTGCTGGAGACAATCCCAGCCAACACACGGCACAACAGCAACAAAATTTATTTTTTTTAGCATATTTTCATTCATAGGGTGTAGTTCAAAGTGCTCTACAAGATGTCAAAGAAATAGTTATAAGCAAAGAAATGAGCAAATTAAAATTAGATAAGAATAACAATAAATCAAAAGTATGCAAAAATAAATAATGGACACTTACATAACACAGATATAAAACTAACAGAAGTCAGTAAGTCAGTCATTGTCCAACCCATTATATCCTAGGGGTCACGGATTAATAGAAGTATTGTCCTTAAATATAGAATTTTTTTTTAAGTTTGTAATGAGAGTCCGATGAACAGGTTAGGTGGCCAGAGAAGCAGCAGATGACAAAGAAGCAAACGACGAAGACAACAAAGAAGCAGAAGAATTGGAAGAAGAAGATGAAGAAGCAGAAGACAAAGAAGCAGCATTAGAAGTAGAAGAAGCAGAAACAAAAGCAGAAGACAAAGAAGAATTAGAAGCAGAAACAGAAGACGAACACAAAAAAGAAGCAGAAGAAGAATCTCCTCCAAGATAAACTTTAGGCCAGGGATCCCCAACTCTGGTCCTGGACGGCCCCAATGGCTGCAGGTTACCATTCTAAATCTTTTCTTCATTAGTGACCTGTTTTTGCTGCTAATTAACGTCTTCTGAATTCATTTTAATTGACTTGCTCTTGAAGACTCAGACCCCTTATTTGTTTTTCCTTAATTAGAAGCCAAACAAATAATGAGATACAAGGTGAACCAAAATATGACCAGCAAAATAAGACCAACATTGTCGATCATACAATATCTGAAAATAAAGAAAGGTGAATGTCTCAGGAATGCTAATCTGGTCAGGTCCCCAAAACATCTTAACGGTGCTCTTAGAAAAGAGAAAATCAACAATTTCAGAAATGTCTGCTATTGCACAATAAGAGCAGCAACAAGCCATCTTGGAATTAAAGAACAAGTTTAATTAACAACAAGAATTGGCGCCTCATTAAGCAGCTGGTTGGAGTGACATTGGTTTGAGTTTCAGGCCTTGACTTAGGTGGTCTTCTGTTGCCTCACTCACTTCACATTTCATTTCTGTTTGGGTGCCATTTATGGAAAGAAATGAAGCAATGCAGAGGAATTACGAAAAATTCAGGGGAACAAATCTTAAAAAACAAATTCAAAAGATGTTAATTAGTAGAAAAAACAGGTCACTAATTAAGGAAAGGGTGAGAATGAAAACCTGCAGCCACTGGGGCCCAGCCCTCCAAGACTGGAGTTGGGGACTGCTGCTTTAGGCACTTTCCCTATAAGAGGAGCAGCAGACGAAACTCTCCCCCAGTTACAGTGCATCCAAAAAGTATTCACAGCGCATCACTTTTTCCAAATTTTGTTATGTTACAGCCTTATTCCAAAATTGATTAAATTCATTTTTTTTCCTCAGAATTCTACACACAACACCCCATAATGACAACGTGAAAAAATTTCACTTTAAGGTTTGGCAAATTTATTAAAAATCAAAAAACTGAGAAATCCCATGTCCATAAGTATTCACAGCCTTTGCTCAATACTTTGTCGATGCACCTTTGGCAACAATTACAGCCTCAAGTCTTGTTGAATATGATGCCACAAGCTTGGCACACCTATCCTTGGCCAGTTTGGCCCATTCCTCTTTGCAGCACCTCTCAAGCTCCATCAGGTTGGATGGGAAGCGTCGGTGCACAGCCATTTTAAGATCTCTCCAGAGATGTTCATCGGATTCGAGTCTGGGCTCTGGCTGGGCCACTCAAGGACATTCACAGAGTTGTCCTGAAGCCACTCCTTTGATATCTTGGCTGTGTGCTTAGGGTCGTTGTCCTGCTGAAAAATGAACCGTCGCCCCAGTCTGAGGTCAAGAGTGCTCTGGCGCAGGTTTTCATCCAGGATGCCTCTGAACATTGCTGCAGTCATCTTTCCCTTTATCCTGACTAGTCTCCCAGTTCCTGCCGCTGAAAAACATCCCCACAGCATGATGCTGCCACCACCATGCTTCACTGTAGGGATGGTGCCAGGTTTCCTCCAAACGTGACGCCTGGCATTCACGCCAAAGAGTTCAATCTTTGTCTCATCAGACCAGAGAATTTTCTTTCTCATGGTCTGAGAGTCCTTCAGGTGCCTTTTGGCAAATTCCAGGAGGGCTGCCATGTGCCTTTTACTAAGGAGTGGCTTCCGTCTGGCCACTCTACCATACAGGCCTGATTGGTGGATTGCTTCAGAGATGGTTGTCCTTCTGGAAGGTTCTCCTTTCTCCACAGAGGACCTCTGGAGCTCTGACAGAGTGACCATCGGGTTCATGGTCACCTCCCTGACTAATGCCCTTCTCCCCTGATCGCTTAGTTTAGATGGCCGGCCAGCTCTAGGAAGAGTCCTGGGGCCTCATGTATAACGCCGTGCGTAGAACTCACACTATAACATGGCGTAAGCACAAAAGCGGGATTGTGCGTACGCACAGAAAAATCCAGATGCAGGAATATGTGCGCACGCAAAATTTCACGTTCTTCCACTACATAAATCCCGATCCGCGTGAAAAGTAACGCACGTGCACGCGCCTTCTGTCCCGCCCCAACTCCTCCCAGAATTACGCCTCTTTGAATATGCAAATCAATATAAATAGCCTTCTGTGAAAAGACAATGAGAAAAGCACAGGGGAAAATATAAGAATTTCAGCGAATACCAAGTGGAGGCAAAGGAAAAACGTACTATTTGTTGGTGTAAACAGTGGTATAATCAACAAAAGAAAGTTGATCGAGTGACAGAGTGTCGTAAAAACTCGAAAGATCAAATTCACAAAGTCGCACAGTGCCCGAAATAAAAAAGAAATCACATATCAAAGTCGCTGTGAAAAGGCGAGTCGTAGCCCACGTCTGAGTGTCATATGAAAGCGTATTAGGGTACAAACAAAAAACATAGGCACACAGTGGGAAAAAAGCACGAAATGTCAACTTTAATCTCGAAATTTCCACTTTAATCACGTAGTTTATTTTGCCATCATAACATCATAAACTTCATCTTAAAAATAGTTTATTTTACTAGTTTCTCAAGTAGCATGTTAAAGTCTTTTTTCTGTATTTGATCTTCTATGTGCTCTATGTGTGTGAATCACTACGTGCTTCCGTTCTTTCTCTTTCTCCGACAGGACACAGAATCCATTACATTCGTGATATTACAGCTCTCTGAATAATTAAAATACTGAGATGTATACGTCATATCTTTTTCATGATGATAGGAATGAAAGCATGTTATTAAACATGGGAACACGGTGGCGCAGTGATTGTTCATATCTCACGCAAGAGGCTTGCGGTGCCATGAGCGACCTTCGATGAAATAATTTATTACAGAAGTACTGTCTCTTTCAAACGTACTAACCTCCAATTCCTGTCCATACTTTTCTTTCTCCAATCGCCACACAATCAGCTCTGTAATAGACGTTAAGCCATTTGTAAGCTTAGAACGCCGATTCTTCAAAACTTTTAAGGAACATTGAAATATCTTCGTAGTACATGTTTAATTATTCTATTCGTCTATCCTTCCAGTGTCGCGTCAGCACCAGCAAGAATACGGCACAAGGCAGGAGCTATCCTTGAACTATACGCTGCGGCACCGTGTCCTCACATGTTTAATTATTAACAATACAGATTATTTAAATGAAGTTAAAGTTTTATCTGTATACTATAAGCAACATATTTTGCTGCATTTCATCTTAAAAATGATACTGTCATCATACGCGCTTTATAAAGTAGCGCAGGTTGTGCAATATTATAACTGTAGTGCAAGTTTACAGTGAGGTGATTGTACTTATAAGTAAACAGTTCTACAAGGAGCACTTGATGGACTGATTGAGTGCGTTTATAGTTATTGGGATGAAACTGTTTCTGAAACGCGAGTGAGAGTACTGTAATATGGAAAAAGATGATCCGCAGTGGCAACCCTTAACGGGAACAGCAAAAAGAAGAACAAGATGCAGTGAGAGTAACAACGCTAAAGCAGTTATGGTATTTGGAATACTATGGCTATTCCCTGGCCCATTATATTGTTACAGGTTAATTACAATCGGATGCATTAAATTTATGAACGATATGCGGCTAATTTCAGTGTATTTGATAAAGCCGCCTTCGTGGATGTGGATCTAAGAAAGAAAGGGTTATCACACAGGAACAGTAGCACTGCTTTGATGCTGGGTGCCGCCAGTCTGCAAAACCGAGCGGAGAAATTGCGTACGCCAAGGTATGAGTTACCGTGGAAATGTGCGTGGCTTTACGCCAAGTTTAGGTTTTATACATCGCGATTTGAGCGTGGGAAGGTTCATACGCAACATTTCTGTGCGTACGCACCGTTTATACATGAGGCCCCTGGTGGTTTTGAACTTCTTCCACTTACGGATGATGGAGGCCACTGTGCTCATTGGGACCTTCAAAGCAGCAGAAATTTTTCTGTAACCTTCCCCAGATTTGTGCCTTGAGACAATCCTGTCTCGGAGGTCTACAGACAATTCCTTTGACTTCATGCTTGGTTTGTGCTCTGACATGAACTGTCAACTGTGGGACCTTAGATAGACAGGTGTGTGCCTTTCCAATTCCTGTCCAACCAACTGAATTTACCACAGGTGGACTCCAATTAAGTTGAGAAACATCTCAAGGATGATCAGGGGAAACAGGATGCACCTGAGCTCAATTTTGAGCTTCATGGCAAAGGCTATGAATACTTATGTACGTAAATTTGCAAAAATCTCAAGTAAACTTTTTTCACGTTGTCATTATGGGGTGTTGTGTGTAGAATTCTGAGGAAAAAAATGAATTTAATTCATTTTGGAATAAGGCTGTAACATAACAAAATGTGGAAAAAGTGATGCGCTGTGAATACTATCCGGATGCACTGTACACCTCAAAGTCTGTACTATACAATAAAACCAGATTTACAAAATCTATCCATCCATTATCCAACCCGCTGAATCCAAACACAGGGTCACGGGGGTCTGCTGGAGCCAATCCCAGCCAACACAGGGCACAAGGCAGGAAACAATCCTGGGCAGGGTGCCAACCCACCGCAGAGATTTACAAAATTAAATAAATAATTGCTCAGTTATGATGTAGGCAGTTCTGCATATGGTAGTTGATCTACAAGGGAGCTGAAGAACGTTCTCAGGATAAAAATCAGATTTGGTTTTCTGCAGAGGTTAGAAGCGGTCAGGAGAAGACCTTCCTACCAGTTGCACAATTACAGCTGACCTTTCAGTTATACCTTACATTTTCCCCTATAAGAAAGCTTCCCTAAACTGCACCCACTCACACCACACCTCACCTCACCTCACAGAAATAAGCGAGATCACCAGGAGCAGGAGAAGAAATTCCTCCTCATTCAACTGCAGGCACACCAGCTTGCTCACCCAGTAGCTAAAGCCAAATAAACTCCTCAGCCGGATAAACTAACCAGCTTCCAGTTCATCGCCTGACTACATTCGAGATAAGGCTGTTTGTCTAGTGGGCTGAACTGTAAATTGCACCAAATTATTGTTTCTCTGGACTCCTTGTTCCGTATAAACATGTGCAACACCTGGGATCTTCTGCTGCTTTATTCATTCGTCCCACGCTGCCCCCCCTGTGTAGCTCATCTTCCTTGAGGTCTGCGGCACTGCAGCCTTGGACTTGGCCTCTCTTTACATTAGTCAGAAAAATCCATTTTATAGCTTTCCACTATCTAAAACTCATATTGTCATGTTTTACATAGGACAACAGAAAAAAGGGTAGAGATTGGGGTTGAACTTGACATACCGAAAGCACATTTTTGGCTGTCAGAGAGATGGGCAAGATTGCTGTACTTTGGAAATGAGCAACTGTGATGGGAAAGTCAAGTAATTTGACATCCCTTGTGATTTACTACAGATTACTAAGCATGCAGCTCAAGTTATTTGGACTGATATAGGTGACCTGGCAAGTGCGTGTCCGAGGACAATGCTAAAGAAATAGAAGTAATCTCAACTGACGACAGACATCCATTACTCGTAGAACTCAACTTCAGTAAAACAGGAAGGATAGTCGCTTTAAAAGCCCACACACAACGCTTCAGACATTCCTTAATTCCAAGTGCAATACGACTTTTTAAATTTGAATATCGGAGAAAATGATAAAGGTTTGACACATATCCTGTAACAACTATGCATTATCAAACTGCCTTACCATAACCTGTCTTGTCTCTGTTTGTTTGGTTTCATTTCTTTCTGTCTTGTTAGTAGATGCAAATGAGAAGGCAAATTTCATGTTTTATTGTGTAAACCTGACTAAATAAAGCAACCTTGAACCTTGATTTCTAATCATGCAAATGGACATCCTCAAGCAACGAGAGCAGCAACGGCATTCATCAGGTCTGACATTCCCTCTGACTACAACAACAGCAACATTTATTTCTACAGCACATTTTCATACAAATGATGTAGCTCAAAGTGCTTTACAAGATGAAGAAAGAGAAAAAAAAGACAAAATATACACAAAATAAAATTAGGCACTACTAATTAACATAGAATAAAAGTAAGGTCTGATAACCAGGGAGGATAGAAAATGCCAAAAAACAAATGTGCTGTGGTGGGCTGAGAACCCCACCAATCAACAGGTCATAGCAAAACAAAGAATTAAAACAAAACTGAGTGCCATTATGAGCAATGCTGCACATCCTCACTCTGACACAGCAACACAGAGGACCATCAGCCAAAGAATTATTCAGTAGAAGTGTGTGAAGTAATGCTATGGGGGCTCCGTTATAGCAACAGTAATATGTCTGCATAATGCCTCAATGTGACTGTGACTGCCAAATAAAAAATGTTCTTTTTACATTTTAATACCTCTTTAGTCATGTGTGCATATATGTATGGAACACTCCCAGGTGTGTACATTATATATATATATATTTTTTTTTTTTTTTTATTTTGTTTTGTTTGGGTTTTTGTTCATCACTGGCTGAGCTTTCAAAGTAGCAACTTCCTTTTAATATATGACATGTCTTATGGAAAGAGTAGTATTTCAGCAGTGACATTAAGTTTATTGGATTAACAGAAAATATGCATTATGCATCATAACAAAATTAGACAGGTGCATTAATGTGGGCACCCCAACAGACATATGACATCAATACTTAGATTAGCAAAAGGAGGCTCAACTAACAGCCTCTAGACGCTGTCCTCCTATAGCCTCTGATGAGTGTCTGATTCTGGATGGAGGTATTGTTGACCATTCTTCATACAAAATCTCTCCAGTTCAGTTCAATTTGATGGCTGCCAAGTATGGACAGCCTGCTTTAAATCATCCCATAGATTTTCGATGATATTCAAGTCAGGGGACTTTGACGGCCATTCCAGAACATTGTACTTCTCCCTCTGCATGAATGCCTTTGTAGATTTCCAACTGTGTTTTGGGTCATTGTCTTGTTGGAATATCCAACCCCTGTGTAACTACAACTTTGTGACTGATGTTTGAACATTATCCTGAAGAATTTGTTGATATTGGGTTGAATTCATTCAACCCTCGACTTTTAACAAGGGCCCCAGTCCCTGAACTAGCCACACAGCCCCACAGCATGATGGAACCTCCACCAAATTTGACAGTAGGTAGCAGGTGTTTTTCTTGGAATGCTGTGTTCTTCTTTTGCCATGCAAAGTGCTTTTTGTTCTGACCAAATAACTCAATTTTTGTCTCATCAGTCCAAAGCACTTTGTTCCAAAATGAATCTGGCTTGTCTGAATGAGCATTGGCAAACAACAAGTGACTCTGTTTAGTGGCGTGAGTGCAGAAAGGGCTTCTTTCTCATCATCCTGCCATACAGATGTTCTTTGTGCAAATTGCGCTGAATTGTAGAATGATGTACAGATACACCATCTGCAGAAAGATGTTCTTGCAGGTCTTTGGAGGTGATCTGTGGGTTGTCTGTCACCATTCTCACAATCCTGCTCATATGCCGCTCCTGTATTTTTCTTGGCCTGCCAGACCTGCTGGGTTTAACAGCAACTGTGCCTGTGGCCTTCCATTTCCTGATTCCATTCCTTACAGTTGAAACTGACAGTTTAAACCTCTGAGATGGCTTTTTGTAGCCTTCCCCTAAAGCAGGAGACTCAACAATCTTTGTTTTCAGATCTTTGGAGAGTTGCTTTGAGGATCCCATGCTGTCACTCTTCAGAGGAGAGTCAAAGGGAAGGAAGCACAACTTGTAATTGACCACCTTAAATACCTTTATATCTCATGATGGACACACTTGTCTATGAAGTTCAAGGCTTAATGAGTTCATCCAACCAATTTGGTGTTGTAAGTAATCAGCATTGAGCAGTGACAGGCATTCAAATCAGCACAATGACAAGGGGACCCACATTTGTGCACAGCCAGTTTTTCACATTTGATTTAATTTCATACAACTAAATACTGCGTCACTAAAAATCTTTCTTCGGAAAACACCGCAGTACTCAGATGTTCCTAGGAAATGAAAGACATACCACTGTTATCTTTATTGTTGAAAGTAGAGGAAATTATTATGCAGGCTTATACATACAGTAAGACACTGCTTCCCCTGGAGTGCTAGATGGCAGCCCTCCTGGGTTGCTGTGTCTCCACAGAGAGTTGGGGTTCAGGACAGCCCTGTTGGGTTCCGTGGGGACCACCAAGGGGAACTGCACTGGGCTTTCACCACACCTGGGAGTAATCCCATATCTGCCTAATGAGTCGCACGGAACACTCCTAGGTATAGTATAATATTATATACAGTATATATATATATATACACATATAAATTCATGGCATTCGTAGTCTGAATCACAATCTAATTGTATGGGTGGTTGGTAACACTTGTGGTTGGTCAGCAAGTCGGCTAACATCCGCCACGGTGCCCTCTTTCAGTTTGCGAGAAGCAGATCATAGAATGGATGAAATAGTTTACTGGGTACAGTGAGTGTGTACGGCTGATGAGCCCAGAAATCAATCTTTGCATTATTTGACAGTAAACTATTTCAACCATATATATAAATATATATGCATTTCTTTATTCTATCAGTTCCATCAGTTTTTGCAAAATGAGTGTTTGGAGAACTAAAACATACGTTTCTAACACTAAACACTAATTCAGTAGATATAAAATAACCATTTAAGGCAAGAATTTTTGTGAACTCTCTGAAGTGCCCGAGACTTTTGCACAGTACTGTATTACATAAACATGTCAATGGAATAAAATAAGAAAAGTCACTTCTCTCTGTTCCTCTTCACCCTGCTCTCTTAAAGGAGGAAATGGCATATCCTGCTACATTCAGGTCAACATTTCAAGTGCGCCCGAGCCCAGATGTTTTCTTCCTTCATTTACAAGATGCCAGTGACAATGAGTACGGACTTAAATCATCATAATAAAAAACAAAAGTTTTTTATGAGGCGGTTCTCCTCCCCTCCCTTAGCCCCAGTGCATTCAGTCTAATCCCCAGACCATCAAGGGAATGATGCCTAATTCCAGTAAACACCCAGCCCTCCGAAAGTCCAAATGAATGTCTTTCAAACTGCCAACCCCACCCGTCACGCCGCGCAGACGGCAGGTGCTCCGCGTCTAGCAGCCCAGTCTTCACTAACACTGTCATTAATGTGACTTGGACTTGTCACAAAAAGGCTTGAGGATGAAAGCATGTTCTTTTATATTTTCCACTCTGCAATACTTTTGTGTTTGTGTTATGGTTCAGCCAGTTTAATTGCCCTGACTTGTGTGTATTTCTTATTTACAGTCATGTGAAAAAATAAAGGACACCCCACTGGAAATTATTGACTTTTTCAAAATATTTGAACAGGCAAATATTAAATCTTCATGTAAATAGTGCCTACAGACAATACACTTGAGCAAATGACACACAATATTGACATGGTGTAGTCATTCTCATCATCTAAATGAACAACAATGCAGATTTGTCACGTAGAAAAAGTAAGTCCAGTTCTACAGGTATCACCCTATCAAATCCATCAAATGACAATCTCATGCACCAGATTGAGTGCCAATAACTAGAACCTCCTTAGACAGTCTGCAGGTGGACCCTGCCATATATATTGTGACAGATAGGGGGCGCTATCGCTCCCTTGAACCCTCAGACAATACGCCAGACACCAGGTTAAACTCCAAATGTTGACTTTATTATTATTATTATTATGTGCACAAAGCACCACCACTCCACTATACTCTTCAATAAACAATCAATAATCAAATAAACAATCCTCCGCTCCCAGCAGCTCAGTCACCCTTCCTCCCAACTCGGCTCACGGCTGGGATTTCCCAGAGTCCTTTTAAAGTCTTTGACCCAGAAATGCTTCTGATCCCCCCAGTCCATGTGATTCCTAGCACTTCCGGGTCAGATCAAAACTCCTCTGTTCTTCAGCCCGGAAATATATCATTTCTTCCGTTTCCACGATTGTGAATTACTTCCGGGCTATATGGAAAGTATAAGTCCCTGGGCCTCCCTGCAATGTCCTCCGGTGGCCCCCATGGTATCCAGCAAGGCTGTGACGAAAGACTCCAAGTTCCATGATGCCCTGCTGGAATTCGGGGCCCTTCCATGTTGCAGGGATGGCTCCATCTGGCGGCTTGGGGGTGTTGGCCGGGATATACGGCCCGGCAATCCCTCACAATATATACAGCATGTAAGGTAGATGAATGGTGTGTATATACACACACACACACACACTACTGGTCAAATGTTTTAAAACATCTCAGTTTAATTCCAGTTTTTATGGAAACGCATGCGGTTTAATGTCTTAATGTTTCATGAAATCAAGACAGAGTATAAACAATGGCAAATAAAAAAAATCAAGGAATCATTAAGTGTACAAAATTTTATTGAAATTTTTGTTTCATCAAAGTAGCCTTCTCCTTTCACTGATATAACAGCCAAACTGTGGAGATCCTTTTAATTCAGAATGCCAGTCACTCTTTGCAAGTCACCAACTCTGCCTCCAGAAAAAGAACCGAGACCACCACACTCCCACCTTCATGTTTGACAGATGGTGTCACACACTGATTAGCCATCCTTTCACCAACTCGATGGCGTGATCGATTACACCCTGCGTGATGAAGTGAAAATTTAAAATATGGATCCATTGGACCATAAGACTTCCTTCCAGTCTGCAGTAGTCCACAGCTGGTATTTCAAGGCCCTGTTCTGTCATTTAAGGAATGGCTATCTTATGGACACTCGGCCTGTCAAACCTGCGGCACAAAGTCTCTTCTTCACAGTCACACTGACACTTTTTCCAGTCTGTACTGTTAAGCTCTGCTTGAAGCTGTTGTGTTGTGAGGTGCCGGAGATCATGTGACCTGGTGACCCTCAGAAACTTCTTCTGATTGGCTTGTGTCTTTGGCTCTGCCAGATCTCTTCTTATCAGAGTTTCTTCCAGTTTCCAGTTGTCTTTGGATTGTGTAGAACACCACCGGAGTCAGTGACAATGTGATTTTTATTTATTTTTTGTTTGTTTTTTTTTTTTTTTTCAGGTGGGGTGGCACGGTGGCGCAGTGGGTAGCGCTGCTGCCTCGCAGTTAGGAGACCCAGGTTCGCTTCCCAGGTCCTCCCTGCGTGGAGTTTGCATGTTCTCCCCGTGTCTGCGTGGGTTTCCTCCCACAGTCTAAAGACATGCAGGTTAGGTGCATTGGCGATTCTAAATTGTCCCTGGTGTGTGCTTGGTGTGTGGGTGTGTGTGTGTGTGTGTGCGCCCTGCCCGGGGTTTGTTTCCTGCCTTGCGCCCTGTGTTGGCTGGGATTGGCTCCAGCAGACCCCCCCGTGACCCTGTAGTTAGGAAACAGCGGGTTGGATAATGGATGGATGGATGGATTTTTTGCAGTTTCTCTAAATGAAACTGCCTACACTTCTAAGGTTAAGAATGCTCTGTCTCATTTCATTTGTTAATTGCTGACTTTTTGCCATTATCACCTGAATATTGTCCAAGCTGTACTTCAGAGGGTGTAGTAACACAGTAGTCTGTTCCAACTCTGCTTTAAGACACACGGAGGGTTTTTAAGTAATCAGGAGAAGTAGGGACACCTGTGCAAACTGTTTGCTTCAACTTGCAAGGCTTCATTTACTTTAATTGCTACAGAACATCAGCAGGTTGCAACCGATTATTTGTTCCCTGAGTAAGGCCCACTTATAATATTCTGAAGATGCTGCTATGCCTTCTTGGCTATGGAGGTGCTGTTAATTGACCAAGCTAGCAAGGTCACCTGCCAGGTACACACCAAGGAATTTGGTGCTCTTGACCAGTTCCACCGCAAAAGCAAGTAAATTGACTTTTCTTAGAAGGTGTTAGAAGGTTAGAAGGTGTTAGAAGGTTCCAGCGTTTCTAAAGTTCAACTCCAAGTCCAAAAATGGTCAAAACGAAAACAGCTTTCTCAAGAAACACATCAGACTATTGTTGTTTTGCCAAAGATTACTCCATGTGACGCATTGCCAAGTCATACTGTATGAGAATAACATTGTCAAGTCATATGTGAATAATAAATTATAAATCAATCATTTCAAGGAGTAAGAGCCATTTGCAACAGAACAGTATATTGTAATTAATTTAGAATATGTTATATAAATCTGTTTTCACTCTGACTTTAAGGAGTTTTCTTTTCTGTTGATCTTTGTTTAAACAAAAAGCCAAATGAAATCTACTGTGATTCAATGTTATCCATCCATTCATTATCCAACCCGCTATATCCGAACTACAGGGTCACGGGGGTCTGCTGGAGCCAATCCCACCCAACACAGGGCGCAAGGCAGGAAACAAACCCCGGGCAGGGCGCCAGCCTACCGCAGGGCACACACACACACACACCAAGCACACACTAGAGACAATTTAGAATCGCCAATGCACCTAACCTGCATGTCTTTGGACTGTGGGAGGAAACCCACGCAGACATGGGGAGAACATGCAAACTCCACACAGGGAGGACCCAAGAAGCGAACCCAGGTCTCCTAACTGCGGGGCAGCAGCGCTACCCACTGCGCCACTGTGCCACCCGATTCAATGTTATATAACAATAAAATACTAAAACTGCGAAGGGGGTGAACACTTTTTATAACACTTCATACTGTATTTGGACTGTGGGAGGAAAAGGGAATACCTGGAGGAAAAAACCCACACAGATGCAAGGAGAATATGCAGTCATCATACAGAAAGGGCCCAGGCCAGCATTTGAACCATGGACTCCAAAGCTGTGCAGAACCCATACATACATTTTTTAGACATAAAAAAAAAAAATCTTGGCTAGGTAGTCCAGAACACAAGACTGCAATTAGAAATCTCCCGATGTGTAGCATCTGCCTTTGCCGACAGCAGCACTGTAATTACTTGGTTTTGATTCACAAATGGCAAGGGTGTGGACTTCTCACTGGAGCAGCCTAGGTGTGACGCTCACATTCTTGCAAAGAGCCAGGAAGGAGAGGCGCAGAAGTGGTGGGTTGTGTCTGGCATGTCCTCACACATCGTTATCCTTTTTTTGTGGCGTTACTCCCAACTTCGAGTAAGACAGTAAAACTGCAATATTGGAGTGGAGGATGCAATTATCTTCCTGCTCGATATGACTTACTCTCACCTGGACAAAGCTGGCAGGACCATGAGGATGATGCTTTTTGATTTCTCCAGTATACCATCCAGCCAGCTCTGTTAAGGGGTAAACTCAGGTGGATGAGCCTGATAATGGACAATCAGGTAGACTCCAATGTGTGAAATTCAAGGACTGCATGAGCAACACTCTGGAGCACCACAAGGATCAGGCTCGTCTGCTTTTCTCTTCACAGTGTACACCTCAGACTATACATATAACATCAGGTCAGGTCACTTGCAGAAAATCTGAGATGATTCTGCACTTTGGACACTGACAGGGGTGCCCCATGTGACTACAGATCCCAGAATGCCCTGTCAGTGTCCATGTGGGAATCCTAAACCAGAGACACTGCCATCTATCATATCAGGAGAGTAAATAGCCCAAACATGACATCTCCCTCCATACCATCTTTATAGATCTGAGAACAGACAAGTGGAGACAACTCACGCAGGCCATTAAAAGAGAGCAGGTGTATCTATCGTGTGGTTTGATGGCCAGTTTAAAGAGCTGCAGGTACTGTGTGCTATTTTCTATTTAGGCTATGCCAGCAAAAGATTGTACCCATATTTGTAAATTGCATGCTCTTATTTTGGGAACATCAGATCATAGAAATACTATAAAAAAATTTTAAAAAAAAAGCTCTGGCACTTGGCCTGAATATGGAAGCTCATCTACGGACGGATGGACGACATGGTTTCTACCCATGCCAAGGAAAATCCTCCCGCACTTCACTTCTGACGTTGAAGAGACCAGCTTCAAGGGACCCCACGCCAGTATCAGGCTTTGTCAAGAGCTTTCCTTCAGTTTTTTTATTCTGCAGTATAAGCTGACATTAAAAAGAAGCCAAGTGCATCCTTTCCTTAAGGGTTATTTCCTTTCTTCATCACAGAATTATCACAGAATCACTAGGGAGGGATATAGCAGTTTATTTTATATCTCTATAGATTTTGGTTAAGTAAAAATTTGCAATCACTAATGGACATAATCCCAGGGAGTGTGCCTCCATTGGGTGGGTGCAGGAGGAGAGACAAAGCTCACATGGGAGGAGTGGGGGAACAAGCAAGAAGGGTGTTGTAGTGCTTGTGCTATTATTACAAGGATAGCCTTTGTAAGATGTTATAAAGCAGGGGTCCCCAACTCCGGTCCTGGAGGGCCCCAGTGGTTGCAGGTTTTCATTTTAACCCTTTTTTTAATTAGTGACCTGTTTTTGCTGCTAATTAACTGCTTTTGATTTCATTTTAATGGACTTGTTTTTTTAAGATTTGTTCCCCTGATCTTCTTCATCATTCCTCTGAATTGCTTCATTTCTTTCCTTAACTCTTTTAGGGCTAATTATTATTATTATATATTTATTTGGTTTTTTTTGCGTTTTGTCTCAGAGCCGAATATTTCTCCAAAAAACTCAGCATACAAGGCAATGGTCTCACACATAAATCAACATAAAATGATTCTTTTTGATAAATGTCACAATGTTTTATGTTACATGAGCCTCTATAGTATGTACATTCACATACTTATTACATACCTACTTGTCTTATCACTCATAATCTGAAAGGCACTTTCAGGAAAAAAAAAACAGAAAGAGGAGCGGCTGGTAATCCGTAGCGTCCACTAGCATGTCATGTCATTGATGAAGTCCAGGTAGCAGTTTGTCTCCCACGGATCGATATCTGTGTAGTCCTCCCTGGGCAAACATTTCTGTAGGCACATCAGCAACATGAGCGTGTTCAGCACTACGATCAGTTGGGGACCAATCCGCTGACTTTCGTTTTCAATTTCCAGATTGCTTGCATCAGAATCGGAGTTTGATAAATCAGAGACCAATTCAGCAATAATATACAAAAAATAAATAATTTGCACAGGGTATTTTGTTTTGCACATCGGCATCACTCTCTCGCCTGATGTCGACACCATTCTAGACGGTGTTTATTCCACGCTACTCAAGCACACGCAGAGATTTGATGTCAAGTTGAGTCTAACAGTCCCTGTACCAAAAGACGATCTACCTATAATGTAACGGTGAATTTCATCAACATTTTATCCCTGTGGCCACGATTGTTGACATTAGTCAACATCTAAAACATAACTAACATGATAGTTATAATTTGTTACTAACCCTCACCTATTCTATAACATAATTCTATAATATAAAATGGCGGCGCGGACACACGCAGCGGCTCGGTGGCTCTCGGCTTTTGGCTTCATTTTATTTGGAATTAAGTTTTTACTGTTAGTTAAACCACTCTAAGCATTAATCCAGTATGGAAGTGCTGATTTAATTAATATAGAGAAGCAGTTCGAGCTCCACGCATCCCCATGGTTGGACTTTATTCCATCAGAGGTACGGCGGACTACTGAGGCTTTAACCATCCCCCCTCTGTGGCCGAGACAGCGGAGAAGACACCGTAAACAAAAGCGGGGCAGAAGGAGCGGACTGCACGCTAGGCTACATGCTAACCCCTACAGACCAGCTCTTCCCAGTCTTTTCCTCACTAACGCCAGGTCTCTCGCCAATAAGATGGACGAGATTCGGCTGAGGATCACCTCACGTAGGGTGGACAGCTGTGCGGCAATTATTACCAAGACCTGGCTGAATAATAACATCCCAGACGCCGTGGTGGAGCTAGAGGTGCGCGCTCTTTTCCGGGCAGACAGGACTGCAGCTTCCGCTAAATGTAAAAGTGGAGGGCTGGTGCTGTACATTAATAAATCCTGGTGTACAGCTACAAATATTATTGGAACATACTGCTGCCCCAACTTGGAATATCTGGAAGTGAAATGCAGACCATTCAAGACGGTAAGAGAGTTCTCCTCCATCCTGATAGTGGCTGTTTATATCCCACCGCGAGCTAACGCTAAATTAGCGTTGGAAGAGCTATACTGCCTGATTAGCAGACAGACAAATGAATGCCAATCCAGACGCGGATCTGATTGTGGCTGGTGACTTTAATCATCTACAATTAAAAGCAGTGCTTCCCAAATTTCGAGGATTTATAAACTTTCCAACTAGAGACAATAGCATTCTGGATCAAGTTTATTGCAACATCCCAGGAGCATACAAGGCTGTAGCAGCCCCACATCTGGGCATGTCAGACCACATCGCAGTGGAGCTGATCCCAGCCTATACTCCCATGATCTGCAAGATGAAACCAACTACCAGAACAGTACAGGTATGGACTGTGGAGGCATCTTCAGCATTACAGGACTGTTTTGAACATACTGACTGGGGAGTGTTCAAAGAGGGCTCAGATCTAGAGGGATATACATCATCTGTCCTATCCTATGTGCAGTTCTGTACTGATGCTGTCCTGCCCACAAAGACCTTTAGGGTGTTTCCAAATCAGAAACCGTGGTTAGACAGTACAGTGAGATCCCTGCTTAAAGCCCGGGATGCTGCATATGGGTAAGGCGACAGGCTGGCATATAGCAAAGCCCGAAAAGAACTAAAAAAAGGAATAAACCTGGAAAAATCCAGATACAAACAGCGTATTGAGGAGTATTTTGATAACAACGACCCACGGAACATGTGGAGAGGCTTAAACACCATAACGGATTACAAGCACAGTGATTAGCAGGTCAGCTATGACCCAAGTCTCCCTGACACCTTGAACAGTTTCTTTGCACACTTTGATGCATCTAGCAGTAGCGAGACTGTACATCTCCCTTGGCTAGAGGAGCAGCATCAGCATCTAGTCCTGCAACTACACCAAGTGAGGTCCACCCTGAGGAGGATCAACACCAACACAGCTGCAGGACCGGATAAGGTGTCGGGTAAGACACTGAAAATATGTGCTGATCAATTGGCAGGAGTCTTTCTGGACATTTTCAACCTTTCTCTACAACTTGCAATGGTCCCTGTCTGCCTCAAATCCTCCACTATTGTGCCAGTGCCTAAAAAATCAACGGTCACCTACCTTACTGATTACCGCCCTGTGGCTCTGACCCCAGTAATAATGAAGTGCTTTGAGAGAATCCTCCTAAACTACATCAAGGATGCCATCCCTGCTGGATTTGACAACCATCAGTTCGCCTACAGGAGGAACAGATCTACAGAGGATGCCATCTCAATAGCACTTCACACAGCCCTGACTCATCTGCAGTGCCCTAACTCTTATGTTAGGATGCTATTCGTCGATTTTAGTTCAGCGTTTAACACTGTAATCCCAGACAAGCTGGTACAAAAGCTTCATAATCTGGGTTTGTCCACATCGTTGTGTCTCTGGATCAGGGATTTTCTCACCAACATGCCTCAGGTGGTTAGAATTGGAGATCGTAAATCAGCCACACTGGTTCTGAACACAGGCATGCCACAGGGTTGTGTGCTCAGCCCAGCACTCTTCACGTTATTTACGCACGATTGCTCTGCCATCCATGCCACAAATATGGTTGTGAAGTTTGCGGATGATACGACCGTGGTGGGTCTCATATCAGGCAATGATGAGACTCACTACAGAGAGGAGATACAACACCTAGCACTATGGTACTCAGCCAACAACCTCATCTTGAACACCAGCAAGACCAAAGAGGTTATTGTGGACTATAGGAGGTCCAGAAGAACAGAACATGCTCCTATATTCATACATGAGGAGGTTGTAATGTGTGTGGACAATAGCAAGTTCTTGGGTATCCACATTACATCGGATCTGGCCTGGTCTTTGAACACATCTCACCTGGTAAAGAAGGCCCAACAAAGACTCGTCTTCCTCAGGAAGATGAGACATGCTGGATTCTCCTCTCGGCTGCTCACATCTGTACTTCTACAGATCCGCTATAGAAAGCATTCTCTGTCACAGTACGACAATGTGGTACAGCAGCTACACAGCACAGGACAGGAAGGACTTGGCACGGGTGGTGAGAACAGCACAGGAGATCATGGGAAGTCCTCTCCTAGACCTGGACTCTGTATATGCTGGAAGGGTGCAGAAGAGGGCCAAATGTATAGCTGCGGATCTCGCCCATCTGGGAAATGGACTGTTTGTACCACTGCCTTCGGGAAAGCGGTACAGAAATATAAAAACACGTACCAGCAGACTGAAAGACAGCTTTTTCTCCAGAGCTGTGAAGTCCATCTGCCCCTGCTGATACCCACACATATGTACATCTACCCCTAACCTGCCCCCCTGTAGACATGCACATGTACTTTCCCTGGTAATCAAACACACACACACTCGTATTCCTCCCCTACAGATCCACGCACACAGATCACTGGTCTCTGCAGGCGTACTACCTCAGAAAAAGTCTGAACGTGATATTGTCTTATTGCTGCTGTCTTTTATACTTATTATATTTTATTATTTATAGTGTATTGTATATTCTAAGTATTCTGCCTTGAAGCCGAGTCCTACCAACAAGAAATTTTGTTATGTGTATGCATAATGACAATAAAGAATTCTACTTCTACTTCTGTTTCTCTTCTCGGTAGTGAAATGTGGCACTTGGTGCCACGGCCCACCTGCCAAGTTGTTTTGCCTGCCTAAGGGAAAGTCATCTCTGATGGAGGACTGCAGGAATCGTGGGGCAGAGGGGTCCTTTCATCAGATTGGTTGTCCCAGCGCTGACTCAGCTGAAAATGACCAAATGGGGGAGGCAGCTTGATGGCCGAGGTCCCCAGGTCTCTGAATAAATCCAAATCATATTATGGGATATCATCTACTGTTAAATTCTGCTCCATACTTGTAAATTTTTTTTATACTGCATTGAGGATTTATTCTGTTCTATGTATTGTATTGTATTGTATTGTCCCAATTCTTTTGACACCCACTGCACGCCCAGCCTACCTGGAAAGGGGTCTCTCTTTGAACTGCCTTTCCCAATGGTTCTTCCATTTTTTTCCCTACTAGGTTTTTTTGGGAGTTTATCTTGTCTTCTTAGAGAGTCAAGGCTGGTGGGCTGTCAATAGGCAGGGCCTGTTAAAGTCCATTGCGGCACTTAATGTGTGATTTGGGGCTATACAAAAAATAAATGGTATTGTATTGTATCTGCCCTAAAAGAGTTTAGTGGCACCTAAACAGAAATGAAATGTGAAGTGAGTAAGCTAACAGAACACCAACTAAGTCAGAACCTCAGACTCCAACCAGTCACTTAATCAGGTGCTGATTCTTTTTATTAATTAAACCCGTTCTTTAACTCCATGGCTTGTCGCTGCTCTCATTGTGCAATAGCAGACATTTCTGTAATTGTTGAGTTTCTCTTTTCTAAGAGCACCGTCAAAATGTTTTGGTCACCTGAGCAGATCAGAATTCCTGAGACCTTCACCTTTCTATATTTTCAGATATTGTATGATGGTCACAGTTTGCTGGTCATGTTTTGTATCTCATTATTGTTTGGCTGCTAAATAAGGAAAAAGAAACAAGGGGTTTGAGTCTTCAAGAGCAAGTCAAAGAAAATTAATTCAAAAGAAGTTAATTAGCAGCAAAAACAGGTTACTAATTAAGAAAAGGGGTTAGAATGAAAACCTGAAGCCACTGGGACCCTCCAGGACTGAAGTTGGGGACCCCTGTTATAAAGCTTTAATTTGAATGCAGAACTTGTGTCTGTGAGGTTGTATCTGGGGTTTTGGGGTCCTGCAACACCCCACACAGGTCACACAGGTTACAAAGGTACATCATCTACTGCTTAATCAGCAGATCTGCCAATACTTTAATTGAATTCATACACAATTGGCTGCTTACTACCCTTTCTGACACCAATATAGCTGTCATTACAAACGTGTACAATTTCTTCTTTGCAAAAGTCTGGGTACCCTACTTAGTTAATGCTTAGTAACAAAACCTTTGGCAAAATTTCACAGCTTTTTTTGCAGCCCACTATGAGCCTTTGATTTCTTGTTTTGGGCATCTTTCCGCTCTTCTTCCTTGCAGGTCACTTCCAGCTGTGAGATATTCCTAGGCTGTCACAATAGGTTGAAGATCTACCCACAGATTTTCAATGATGTCCAAGTGTGGGGACTGTATGGGTCATTTCAAACCTTGCGTTTCTTGAGGTACTTCACTGTAGATTTAAAAGTGTGTTTTGGGTTGTCGTCTTGTTATAGAAGCCATCCATTTTTTCAGCTTCATTTTTCTGACCGACTGTCCGACGTCTCCATGAAAGTTTGTTCAAGATTTGATATAAATGATTTAGATAGGAATATAAGTAACAAGGTGGTTAAGTCTGTAGATGATACCAAGCTTGGTGGATTGACAGATAATCTGCAATCCACTGAATCATCACAGGACTTGGACAGCAGACCGGCTCGGGCAGATTTGTGGCAGATCATATTTAATGTCAGTAAATGTAAAGGATTACATGTGGGAAGTAAAAATATCAGCATGGGTACAAATGGGGAAGGTCTCATTTTACTAAAAGGCTGGAATTCTATGAGGAAGCAACAAAAGGATATGACCAGAATCATGCATATGATATTTTCAAAAAGCATTTGATAAGGTCCCATGTGAGATAGAGACTAAAACAAGTGAGCATTTAGGGTGTAGTGTGTAGATGGGTGCAAAAATGTCCAAAACACAAGAAGCAGAGGGCTATGGTATGAGTGATGTTAAGAGTGGTGTCCCACAGGGGGAAAGAGCTGGACCGTGGCTATTTCTAAAATGCAGTAAAAAGATCTGAATAGGAAAATAAAAAACCTGGGTAAGTCTGTTGATGATACCAACATTGGTGGACTGACACATAATCCAGAATCAGCAGAATCATCACAGTGGGACTTGGACAGCATACAGGCTTGGGCAGTTTTGTGGCACATGAAATTTAATGTAAGCAAATGTGAAGTACAGTATTATATGTAGAAAGTAAAAATGTTAGATGTTAATACACAATGGGAGAGCTAAAAATTGAAAGTACACCTCATAAGGAGGAGCTGGAAGTCATAATAGTCTTGTTACTATCAACATCCAGGAAGTGTTCAGATGCCATTAAAATGGCTAACAGGATGTAAGGTTATATAGCACGTTGATGTGTAAAGTCAAAGAAAGTTATGCTTAAGCTATATAATACATTGGTGAGGTGTTATCTGGAGTACTGGCATGTAATATCATCTTGGGGACAAATAATGTATTACCTATCTATTTATTATATAGTGCCTTTCATATATGTATGTCTGTCTATCTATCTATCCTGCCGACTATACTAAAATCAATACCTCTCTATCCTGTAAAATCAATATCTATCTCTCTCTATCCTGCCGACTATACTAAAATCAATCTCTCTCTATCCTGCCAACTATAATTAAGTCAATATCTATCTATCCTATGCTAAAGTCAATATCTATCTATCCTGCCGACTATACTAAAATCAATATCTCTCTCTATCCTGCCGATTATACTAAAATCAATATCTATCTCTCAATCTATCTATCCTTCCGACTATGCTAAAGTCAATATCTATCCTGCCAACTATACTAAAATCAATATCTATCTATCTATCCTGCCTACTATACTAAAATCAATATCTATCTATCTATCCTGTCAACTATAGTAAAATCAATCTCTATCTATCTATCTATCTATCTATCTATCTAAAAGGAGTTTAAGTTCAAGTTTATTGTCAAGCGCCCACAATACAAATAGAATGAGATTCTCACTCACTTACCCAACAACAGACAATGAATAAAACACACAACATCAGACAACACTTCCGACTGTTAGGAGGCATTACAGAGGATTTCAAACAGGAAATGGACAGCAAGGAAAATTCACAAACAAAGTCAAATGACAGGAAAGGATTAGAAACAAGGAAGGCAAATCAAACCAAAACCAGAAACATTAATCAGAAGTTGCTGTCAAAAAATTCAAAGCAAGAGATTCCAGGACTTAGTCTTAGTAGACTTAGTCTTCTAAGGAAGTAACTTTTAACCTCCACTACGAGCCTAGAGAAAACCTCATGAGGACAAAGGAACAAAATACAAAGTGGCCTAATCCTAGTCATCAAAATTATAAAAGAGATTGTTGAACTTGATCCAGAAATATTAACTGATTCAGTAAAGAACACCCAGTGGAGACTAAGAGACGTGTAACCTGGAATTGGGAACACAGAAGTTGTCAAGCTAAAGAAGAGACCTTAACAGCTTTAAAAAAACAAACAAACATTCAACTCAGACACACACACCACTACCAAAGCCAAGCTGTGAGACAAGAAAAAAGTCAAAAATATTAGAATGAGTCAAGACCAGAGGAACCTATCAGGAAAAGGGTCTGAATTGATCAAAAAATGATCAACAAAAAGGGTCTTGGAATCAAACAACTAGGACAGGCAGTGAACTTTACGACGACCTTTTAAACCTGTTGTGACACTGGCAAAGGTTACAACCTCCAAGGACACGCCCCAAACAACAAGGACAGCTTTCTAACAAAGGCTGATGATTATGAAGCAACAAAAATGGAAGTGAAAAACGCTCTTATAGAATTTATGCAATTGAAATCAAGCTGTGTATTCACACACTAATGGTAAAACCACATTCTAGGTTATATAAAAAAAAATCCTAAAAAATGAGTCTAAGAACTCAATAAAAGGGGGAGATTTCACAGAAGATATTAAAGGAAACCACAAATTATAACTCCAACATTCCAGAACAAGTTGCTGTGGTAAAGGAGGTCCATGACGATGTGCAATTTTAAAATACTGTAAGTAATTAAAAACAGGGCGGCTCGGGCTCAGTGTGTGTGTGTGTGTGCTTGTGTGGTCCTGGGATGTTTAATGGGGTAACTGGGACTGATCACACTTGCATATGAGTGCATGGTTAGTTCCAAAGGCCTCATTGACTTTCCACAGGTTGTAATTGAGATGCCGCGCCCATGGAGTCAAGAATAAGAAAAGAAAGAGGTTAAAACGGAGAGAAACAGGGTCATGGCATAGCCAGGGCTGCAGGGTGAAGGCAGGCAGTCGGGTTGGACTCCAACTGTAGGGGCAGGGTTTCTCCTGTTGAGTGACCAGGGAGTCAAAGTGACCCACTACTCCAAGTGCGTTCCTGCCCTAAGGTGGTGGTGTGGTGGTGGAGAGGAGATGGAGCCAGGCTTCTGGGGTCCCTGTAGACACAAAGGGTTAACGGCAAAGGGCACAAGTTTGGCTTGGGGCACACACCAGCAGTGACCAAATAAGGTGGCTAGGGTGCAATCCCATGAGAAGGTGGACTGCACTTGTCGGTGCATGTCTTCTCACGCTGAGGAGACATCAGGATGAGAGAGAACACCGAGGCAAGCTATGGTTATAGACTAGGTTTATACCTCACACGACATGATGCGTGTGCCTGTGGACACTACCGCTATGCAAACAGTGTACAGTTTATACTTTATGTAAATCTGGAGGATTCTACTGAGTGGCAGTGTGAGATACCATCACAGTGAAAAAACAACATTCAGCTTCGCTGTGTTGTGAATTGCCTGAAACATCCATGAAATTTCCAGGCCACCTTGCCACAATGGATGTTTAATGACTACATCTATCAATCCAGGGACGCACCCATTCCAGTTAGCATTGGGCACGAGGCAGAGACAAGGAGTACAAGCGCACACATACAATAGCGTAATGTTATCATCACCAAATCCCCAAACCTGCATGCCCTTGGAAGGAAAGCGGAGCACACTGTGGAAACTCATCAGGAAAACATGCAAACTCCAGGCAGCAAACAGCAGGGACGTCACTCCTTGCGAGGCAGCAGTGCTACCGCTCCGCCACCGTGCTGGCCCCACACACAATGAAGTTAACGATTTATCTGTAACATACATGCTTTAACAAGTTTAATCATGAAAGTGATATCAAGTATAAAGCTAAGGAATCTAAATGTGCAGAAAGCTGGAATATCAGAATTTTAATGTGTTCTGTGTGGCGATCACTGCCTGCCGCTGCTGTCAGCACAGGAGGAAACCCCACAAGCATGTCGTGATTAATAAGTGGGTCGGTTTTTAGATGATGTTTGCAACTGTCTACTTTAATGATATAGTAAACTATGCTATTAAAGTGGAAATTTAGAGATTAAATCTAAAATTTCCAATTTAATCACAAAAAAGATCTTTTCACTGTATCCCTAATTTTTTTTTTCTCTATGGTTCAAATACGCTTCCATACGTTCTGATGTAAAAAAAAAAAAACACGGCACAGAAGATGGTATGTGAGACCTTTAAAACGTATCACGTCATTACATTGGGGTATATTCGACACTTGTCTTGCCTATGTGAGAAACAGAAGAAGAAAATGTCAGCATTTAAGTCTGACGATTTGCTTCACCACATCGAACCATTCATCAAACACTGGAGCCCACACATCGATCTTGCAGGATGTGCAAAGCGACTTCCTATCACATATTGATAGTAAACAGAGACTCTGACGTCATGTTCCAACTTGAACACTTTGCGCCCCCCGATTTCGAGTTGGTACTGCAACTTGCACACGCATCACATTAATTTCTGAGGACGTGCTCAGAGGACGTGTCAAATGAACGTTGGGAATGCGTGGCAGTCATGTTGTGTGCGTGTTCGCATTCTGAGCGTGACGAATAAACCTCATTTTTTAAGATTATTTATTGGAATATTTACTGACATTTTAACCTCCATTTATCACCTGTTTTTTTAATTGGATTCTTTATTGACTTCATTAATGTACTGAACTGTTCTGCACTTTGGAGATTTGAACCTCTGACTGTTTTATTTGTTATTATTTTTGAATAAAAACACTAGCACTTTTGCACCATACTCTTGCTGTGGCTGTTTGTGACCTCATTTGCCCAGCTCATTCTCGTTTATGACTATCAACAGTTCAGGGTTCGAGAGCTGCCCAGGACCGTGGAGTCAACACGCACCGTCACACCGCCCAACACATCACAGCCAGTTACCTGAAACTTTTATGCTCTGCCATGCAGTATGAATCACCTGGACATAACATCCTGTCACAAACAATCACGCCAGACATCATAAAGGTTTGCGGCAGCCACCCGTATAATATATCCTGGCTGCAAATGTAGTAAATGTGAGTAAAAGACTGAGTACACAACAGAACTGATTACAAGAGACAAAGATGGAGGCTTTAAAGGGCTGTACAGGAAGTGACGTCAAAGGGCCCTGCACCGGAAGTGCTGTCTTCTGGACCGGAAGTGACATCAGCAAAGGGCCCGGCCCTGGAAGTGATGTCTTCTGAGGTGCCGGAACCTTGAAGGATTTCCCGGGAAAGGTCTGTAGGGAACTGAGAAAGACAGTCCGCGCACTCTGGTCGGATGTTTTATTACAATTACTCAGGCCCTTTAGCTGCCTCCTACTCGCACGTGTGTGACAATCCAGAACATCTTCAAACCATTTGATCTACTTCATGGCACAGGAGAGGCCAAAGCCTCATCATCTTGGTGCATAAGGAACATAAAAAAATGAACCAACAATGGATGTGACCATAGATACTACACTCATATAGGACTATTTAGGAAGAACCAAACTGGAAGAACGACCAAAACACTTGGACAAAAACTCATGAAGCCAGGTTAGAGTTGCCAATTAACTCTTTCAGGGCTGATGTCGACTTTTGTGAAAAGGAGGACCCGACGATAATCGGTAATCAACTGTAAACTGTGACAAAACCAGTCGTTACATTTTAGTTAGCCTCATTGGTTTTGATCGAGATTTCCTGCACTCCCGTGAGTAGCAAGGTGCAGACAATGGCAAAAATGGCACTGACATCTGGTGAGAGATCAAAGCGAATGCATAAAGCAAAATACTCCGTGGACGACGAGTTGCTTGTTCTCTCTGAATTAGACTAAGACTTGTCGGACTCTGATTTTGATACAAGCAATCGAAAATGAATATGAGGTTTTGTAGCTTCAGCTGATTGGTCCCCAGCTAATCGTGGTGCTAAATAGATTCATGTAGCTGACACAGCCTATGGCACTGTTCGCCTGGGAGGACTGCCACTTAACAATGATAAGAAGTAGAAACCAGATTGCAATGTACTGTGAGCGTGACGGCTGCACAGGGCAGCAGCAGCAATGTGAACACAGCCTGGCAGCTTGCCTGCCGCACATTCTTGGCAAACTGGCAGCCACAGCATGCAGCAACAGACGTTTTATGTTGATTTCTGTGTGAAGCCATTGCGTTTCAGAAAACAATGTTTTTTGGAAAAAATATTCAGCCCTCAAAGAGTGAAGTAACCTGCGTGTCTCTGGGGGACAAAACCAGATAAACCTGTGAGAAACATAGACAGCGAATCAGAAGCAGGATTCTCTTTCAGAACACCAACACTGTGAAGTATATTGACAAGAAAAGGTGCGTTACTGAAGATGTTACGAGAAAAGATTGAGAGGAAAGATGTAGCCTAAAAAACAAAGCATAGATCAAAACTTGACGTCAACCCTGAAAACAACTAAAGCTAACCTAAACAATCAGAGTCAAAAAAATAAAAAACAATAAAACACAAGTAACGAATCTACTGCCAAAACTTTTCACACAATCACAATGGGTACGTTTTACATTATAAGCCTCATTGCTCAATTCCGATTCTTTGCTCAGATCAGATTGGCCTGTCTTGACGGTTCACATTGATAAGTACAAGTGAACTGCAGTATCTAACAACAACAACAACATTCATTTCTATAACACATTTTCACACAAATGATGTAGCTCAAAGCCTTTACAAGATGAAGAAAGGCAGGACTAATTAACAAAGAGTAATGTAATATCCGATGGCCACGGAGGACAGAAAAAAACAAAAAAAAAAACTCCAGAGGGCTGGAGAAAAAAACAAAATCTACAGGGGTTCCGAGGCCTCGAGACCACCCAGACCCCCACTAACATTAATGATCTCAACAAGCCCTCATGGTTTTTAGCCTTCACGTGGAAGAATTAGATGATGATGGTCATGTGGACCTCTGGCCTTCAGTCCATCAAGTGTAATGTGAACCAGACAGACAGACAGACAGACAGACAGACAGACAGACAGATAGATAGATAGATACTTTATTAATCCCAGGGGGAAATTCACATACTCCAGCAGCAAAAAATATTAAATTAAAGAGTAATAAAAAAAAATGCAGGTAAAAAACAGACAATAACTTGAATAATGTTCAACGTTTACCCCCTCTGGTGGAATTGAAGAGTCGCATAGTTTGGGGGAGGAATGATCTTCTCAGTCTGTCCCAAGGGAAAATTAACAACCTCAAATTTGGATACAAACCCATCAGACCTCTGAAATGGCACACACGAGCACGAGTCATCTGCATCACCAACAGCAAAGTACTGAAACCGACAACCTTCTTAACAGGGAACTAAAATACAGTCTGAGCATCATAGTCATCATTTTGAGGTGTAATAAAGTGCCATTTAAGTGCCAGCATTGGCAAACAGCTGAGAGGATGGGGTGTTAGAGCCTTAGGAGAAATCACTCAGTGGTCCACTGTGGTAAGGAGGTAGAGTGGAGAGTGAAGAAACGGGAGAGCAATTTTTGACAATGAATAAGTAGATTATTGATAGGAACCAAATGTTACATAGTCAGACCCAGAGCAGAGTGGGTTTGTACTCTCTTGTAGCTAGTGTGTGAATTGCATTTTGCTCTAAAAGACATCAAACATGCCGTCATCTGTACATGATTAGGTCGAGATGGCTCCAGCAGCTATTTTTTGGCATCAGGAGATGTGTGGGTACAAAAAAGCAGCCAGAAATGGTGGGACTGTGACTGTTGTCACAACTGTAGCTCACCTCAGTTGTTGATTTGCTGTACTGCTGTTATCTTCTCATGTATATCTCTTTATTATAAAAAAAAATCTTGCGACGAGACGTGATCTTTGGAAGAGAGAAGGAGAGACACTTTCATGCCCCACAAAACGGACAAGCCACGTCATACTTACATCGTTTGGAAGCAAGTCCCATGATACGCATCCAGAGCTGGCTAGAGATAATGAGGGTATGAAAACTTGTTTGCATTAGCGCAAACAAACGGAAAATATTACTCAGTGAAATAACAGAACAGTGAAAAGAGATCGCATAGTGTTTAATGATGTCTGGGGGACAAGAGAGACAAGGCATTGAAACAAAAGGACAGGCGCTGTTCAGGCTTTTAAATGTTCAAAGAGCTGCACAAGTTGCAAATCACACGGCACGGCAGCAAGCCAGCAGCTGATCCAGCAAAGAGGAGATTAAAAAAAAGTATTTGTTTCCCATTGTATTAGCGTTTAGGAGGGGGTTTCGGAGGAGCAACCACATCAGGGTCATAACGGTGCACAGTGCTTTGCCGGGGCTTGTGGGAGGGTTGGAGGGAAAAAAAAAATACATGAACTGACCATTCTCATTCATCTTGCATAGCCACAAATAGGATACGTAAAAAAATCGATTTCCTTTTGGGTATCAAATTTTTATTGATAACTTGGAAAAGGAATAAAGTAAAAGGAAACCCATAGTAATATCTGATTTGGGGGCTATATTAGAACAAAAACGAAACACCGCCCAACTCCACCTAAGATGGCTATTTAAATAGAAACAAAGTAAGTGAACAAAAATGCGGAAAGGTAGACAGGAGAAACTTCCTAATGGAGCAAACCACCAACCAGCTCTTAACTTACTGAAAAGCAAGGCGCCAGTTGTGGATAGCAGAGCCAGAAGAAGTTGTTGATCCGGGATGCAGAAAGTTCAAGAAGGGTTAAGATTGCTGTTTTGTCTTGGAGTGATTTTTTATCACTTTTTAGAGTGATATATGACTCTACTTTCCCCTTTTGTATTATTAATGTGTAGCGTTTGTCAGAATGTCTCAAATCTCACAGACTTACCACTCTTTATAAGGTACTGTACCATATAACTTCTCCCCACCTTCTCTTCTACATCTAAAACCTCAGATAATTAGGTGTAGTAAAAGACAAGCAGGAGTTTAGTTACAATTTAAATAATGTATTATTGATAATATTTATAAATAATAACAATATGCAAAGTACATTTGAATATTGGCAACCATACAACCTGATAAATGCTGATGTGTAGTTTAAGGCAGCACACAGACTTGTTAGTTACTTAAAATGTATCGAGTTAAGGCATCATTCAGTGGTCAGCATTCTTCAGAACAGGCCGCATGCCTGTCTCAATATGGCTGCTGAGCTGTGCTCTTCGTTGTGTTGTCCTTTTCAGTTCATGGTGTGTGAGATGCTCCTTCATCATTTGGTCAGAGAGATAGGGAGGGGTCAAGTAAGCACATTTATTGATGTTCTGTCCAACCCCTACAGCCAGTAGGGCGTCATGGTACTTAAAGGCTTTTGATACAAGCCAATTTCAAACAGCCATACTTCACACCAATGGGGCACAGAATACCTTCACACCTGCCCCCAAAACCATATGTTAAGGTTAAGTTTACCAGTTAGGCAGTCTGGCTTTCCTATGGGGGTTGGTTGAGAGAGTCCTGCAGAGAAACGTTTGCTAAACTTGTTTGAGGCACTTCACCCCAACCCTGTTGTAAAATTCACTATCCTGACTTAGTCCTAGGGGATAAACATGAATGCTTCTCACTAATGAAATACTAATATTACATTGCTTTGCGGGCAGCGCAGTTGCCTCACAGTAAGGAGACCTGGGTTTGCTTCCCGGGTCCTCCCTGCGTGGAGTTTGCATGTTCTCCCCGTGTCTGCGTGGGTTTCCTCTGGGTGCTCCGGTTTCCTCCCACAGTCCAAAGACATGCAGGTTAGGTGGATTGGTGATTCTAAATTGGCCCTAGTGTGTGCTTGGTGTGTGGGTGTGTTTGTGTGTGTCCTGCGGTGGGTTGGCACCCTGCCCGGAAATTGGTTTCTGCCCTGTGTTGGCTGGGATTGGATCCAGCAGACCCCCGTGACCCTGTGTTCGGATTCAGTGGGTTGGAAAATGGATGGATGGATGGACATTGCTTTGCCTAAGTTACAAATAAAGACATACATAATATTTATAAACTTGTATGCAAAATTTCACACCACAACAATTGTCAGATGAAGACATCCAGAATGTAGGAGAGACCAGAGAAGAAGATTTCCAGGGAGAGGCTTAAAGCAATATAGCTGCAATGGTTTCAGCCATTAAAAACCTCCACCGGAAGAGAGAAAAGAGAAGATGTAGGAGCACATCTGAAAGTGATCATATTTAATAGATTGGATTTCTGTGTCCACACAGCCCTAAAAACATCAGATTTGTTTCATGTTAAGGCACAAAAAAAAAAAAAAAAAAAAACACAACAATCAGAATTTGAGTCACTTCAGCCTGGTAACGTGAACACAGCCTAAAGGTTTCTATTCAACCCTGGAAAAAATTTAAAAACTGTAAGAGGTGACCTTTATATAGACACACAGATGATGTCATCGTCACACCTATCTATAGGCACTGTAGAATATAGACAGACAAACACAGACACACATAGATGTGGTGACTATTGCACAGTTATGAATATACAGATACACAGATAAAGTTAAAGTAAAAAGTATGTGAACCCCTAGGAATTATCTATATTTACAGTATGTCTAATTCCCATATAAAGCATGGTCGTATCTTCATGTCAGTCACAATAATGAACAACTAAAGATACACAGATTTTCAGAGAATTTTTGACCATGTTGAATAAATCATTCAAACTGTGAAACTGAGGGTGGAAAAAGTAAGTGAACCCTAAGCTAATGACTTTTTGAAAAGCTCCTTGCATTCCGAATTTCACACACCTGGAGTCCATTTAATGAAACGAGTTCAGAGGTGTGGCCTAGAATGACTTTGATTGATCAAAAACACTATAAAGTTTGAGTATGAGCTTTTGACAAGAAGCATATCCAGATGGGAATCATGCCTCGCACAAAACAGCTGTCTGAAGAGCTACGATCGAGAATTGCTCATCTACATAAGGCTGGAAAGGGTTACAAAGTCACGTCAAAGATTTGAGATATTCATCAGTCTACTGTTAGGCAAGCTGTCTATAAATGGAGACAATTTGGTATTGTGGCTACTCTGCCTAGAAGTGGGTGACCTGCCAAGAAAACCCCAACAGCACAACGCAAAGTCAGCAATGAGATAAAGAAGAACCCCTAGGCCGGAGTTATATTTCACGCGACGCGACACATGCTGCAGCGGACGCTCCTGCTACGCAAGCGTTGTAGTGTGTATACTTGCGCGCGTACTTTACGTAAATCTGGAGGAATCCGCCAGGTGGCAGTGCGAGATATTATCACGGTGAGAACATGTTCAGCTTCTCTGTGTTGTGAATTGCCTAGAACGCCCATTAAATTCCGATGACACCTAACCGCAATATCTCTGAAAAGGATGTTTATTGATTAAATCCAGGGATGTTTACTTTCCAGCAAGCATTGGGCACGAGTGAGAAACAATCCCTGGAAGATGCCTCGGCTTATTGCAAGGTGAATACAAGCACACACATACACTAGCGTCATTTTAGCGGCACCAAATCCCCAAATCTGCATATCTTTGGAAGGAAACTGGAGCACACTGAGGAAACCCAACAGGAAAATGTGTAAACTCCAGGCAGGGAATATCAGCGACGTGACTCCCTGCAAGACAGCAGCGCTAACGCTCCGCCACTGTGTCACACTATGTGTGTAATTATTAACAGTATTCATTATTTAAACGAAATTACCGATTTATCTGTAAAATATAATATACATACTTTAATGCTTTTCATCATGAAAGTGATATCAAGTATAAATTTAAGGATTCTAAATGTGCAGAGAGTTGGAATATCATACATTTAATGTGCTCAGTGTGGCGATCGATTGCTGGCGATTCGCTGTTGTCAGGAGCAGAGGTAGCCCTAGAAAAAAAGATAGCACAGAAGACGGTATGTGAGACTTTTAAAACGTGTCGTGTCATTACGATCGGGAATATGTGACGCTTGAATATAAAAGCACCACGAATACATTTGTATGTCGGCATTTTGCTTCACCACATCGAACCATTTATCAAATATCGAAGCGCGCACACCGATCTCGTAGGATCCGCAAAGCGGCTTTCTGTCACATGTAGATAGTAAATAGAGTCTCTGACGTCACATTCCAACTTTTAGCACACTGCGCCCCCCGACTTTTTGCTGGTACTGCAATTCACGCACGCGTCGCATTAATTTCTGAGGACCTGCTCAGAGGACGCATCAAATGAATGGTCTGAATGCGTGGCGGCCATGATCCGGGCACATGCACGTTCTGAGCGTGAAGTATAAATGAGCCCTTAGAGTGACAGCAAAGGACTTGAAGAAGTCATTAGAACTGGCTAACATCTCTGTTCATGAGTCAACTATACGGAAAACATTGAACAAGAAAGGAGTCCATGGCAGGACACCAAGAAGGAAGCCACTGCTATCAAAAAAGAACATTCTTTGAACTCACTTTTGGTCATAATAATCAGTCCAGCTGGCCCTCTGGGACACCTAAAGACCACTGGACTATTATGTGAAACACTGAAATGTCTTGGAATGGCCTCGTCAAAGCCCACATTTCAGTCCAATGGAGAATCTGTGGCAAGACTTGAAGACTGCTAGACACCAACACAACCCATCTGACCTCGAGGAATGGGTGAAAATCCCAGGGGCGAGATGTGCAAAGCTAAAAGAGACGTTCAACTAGAGACTTGCAGCTGAAATTGCAGGGAAACGGGCCTCTGCAAAGTATTGGCTTTGGGAGGGTGAATTATGTTTGTGTCATAATAAAACAATATTTTGTATCTTCAAAGTGGTTGGCATATTGTGTAAATCAAATTTTACCCAACAGACAATAACTTTGTATAATGTTAACGTTTACCCCCCCCAAGTGGAATTGAAGAGTCGCATAGTGTGGGGGAGGAACGATCTCCTCAGTCTGTCAGTGGAGCAGGATGGTGACAGCAGTCTGTCGCTGAAGCTGCTCCTCTGTCTGGAGATGATCCTGTTTAGTGGATGCAGTGGATTCTCCATGATTGACAGGAGTCTGCTCAGCGCCCGTCGATCTGCCACGGATGTTAAACTGTCCAGCTCCATGCCTACAATAGAGCCTGCCTTCCTCACCAGTTTGTCCAGGCATGAGGCGTCCCTCTTCTTTATGCTGCCTCCCCAGCACACCCCCACGTAGAAGAGGGCACTCGCCACAACTGTCTGATAGAACATCTGCAGCATCTTATTAACTTACAAACAAACACACACACAGTTATAGTAGCAATTAAAGCACTTGTAGAAAAAGAAAATGACCTACAAACAAGAAGAACGAGGCACTTCTATACAGGCGTCTACCGAGTGCCGCGTGTTTTATGCATTACAGACACACACACAGACACAGTGACTAATGCAGAGTTACTGACACATCTGAACTGCTGACACACATGCCAATGCAGACACGCACACTCATTTATATTATGAAGTAATGCACAATTGTATTACTAATAGACAGACACACATACAGCTGTGGTGACTGAGGTTATGGCTGCTTAAAACTACCCATACTTGTCCAAATGTAGACAGCCGCACAGTCATAGCGCTGATTAATACGCACTTATAGACTCGCACATTTGAACCGGAGGACCCCCTCACAGGCTCAGACGAGGTAGTTAATAACCAGGCGAGGTGATAGGGGACGCTGCCACTAACACTGTCATCTCCTTCTATTCCCCATAGTGCCCAGAAGGCGCCCGATGAAGGTATTTAGCTCCATCAATATAAAAACCCAGGCATCCTGGAATGAGGGGTCATTTTTGGCCCGAGCAGCCCAGCGAGACTAAGCTCCACTGAGACCAACACACAGATGTCAATGGGGAAAAAAATTCCTGCTGGATATCTCTACTCATATGGACTGGGTAATGTGTTAGGAATGAAAGGATGGCAAGCCACATCATCTGATGGAAATGAAAACGATCAAACTACAGAGGGGGGAATTCAAAGACCCCCGAAAATTAAAGGGAAAAATGATGCGGCAGGCAGCCTCGTCCATTTCGCCAAAATGTCATTGTACTCAGTAGTTTGTATGGTCCCTACGTGGTTTTATGCATGCCTGACAACATTCTTGGTCGTGGTGGTGGTGGTGGGGGGGGGAGTGGGGTGCATGCTCCTAATAAGACGATGGATGGTGTCCCGGGGGATCCCAGATCTGGAACAGGGAATCACTGAGCTCCCGGACAGTCTGTGGTGCAACCTGGCAGCGTTGGATGGACCGAAACATAAGAGGTGTTCTATTGGATTTAGGTCAGGTGAGCATGGGGGCCAGTCAATGGTATCAATTCCTTCCTCCTCCAGGAGCTGCCTGCATACTCTCGCCACATCAGGCCAGGCATTGTCATGCACCAGGAGGAACCCAGGAGCCACTGCACCAGCACAGGATCTGACAATGGGTCCAAGGATTTCATCCTGATACCTAATGGCAGTCAAGGTGCCGTTGTCTAGCTTGTAGAGGTCTGTGCGTCTCTCCATGGATATGCCTCCCCAGACCATCTCTGACCCAACACCAAACCGGTCATGCTGAATGATGTCACAGGCAGCATAACGTTCTCCACTGCTTCTCCAAACCCTTTCACGTTTGTCACATGTGAACTTGTTCTCATCTGTGAAAAGCACAGGGCACCAGAGGTGGACTGCCAATTCTGGTATTCTATGGCAAATGCCAATTGAGCTCCACAGTGCCGGGCAGTGAGCACAGGACCCACTAGAGGACGTCAGACCCTCAGACCACCCTCATGAAGTCTGTTTCTGATTGTTTGGTCAGAGACATTGACACCAGCGGCCTGCCTGCTGGAGGTCATTTTGTAGGCTCTGCCAGTGCTTATCCTGTTCCTCCTTGCCCAAAGGAGCAGATACTGGTCAGACCTGCTGATGGGTTAAGGACCTTCTACGAGGGGTCCTGTCCATCTCTCCTCGAGTAACTGCCTGTCTCCTGGAATCTCCTCCATGCCCTTGAGACTGTGCTGGGAGACACAGCAAACCTTCTGGCAATGACACGTATTGATGTGCCATCGTTGAGAAGTTGGACTACCGGTGCCACCAAAATCTGTAGGGTCCAGGTATGGCCTCATGCTACCAGTAGTGACACTGACCGTAGCCAAATGCAAAATTAGTGAAAAAACAGATGAGGAGGGAAAAATGTCAGTGTCCTCCCTCCACCTATTTTGGGGGTCGTCTCATTGTTGCCCCTCTAGTGCCCCTGTTGCTCATTTCATTAAACTGATTAACAACCCCCTCTGCTACTTAACTGATCAGATCAATAGCCCACTAGTTTCATTGACTTGATGCTATACTCGCATTAAAAAGTGGGCCTTTAATTTTTTGAGCAGTATACTTCTATTCCCTGCTGGTGGGACACACACCTACGAGTGCTATTTGCATTCTTTTTTATTATTATTATTATTATTATTATTTTCTCATCTTCGAGCAAATAAAAAGGGACAAACCAGTTTGTGCCCCAAATTGTATTAGCTGTCCTGAACTGTCATTCCTGCACCCGGCCACAGGATACACTGAGCATTACGGGTGCTTATACCAGGGATACGCACTTCCAGACAAATTGTATGCAGGAGACACTCCAGTGACCCGCTCTTACAGACGCATCTTTATTAATAAGAAATGCAGCAGCAGTTACAGACACACACACACACACACACACACACACACACACACACACATATACACACACAGTCTCTCAGATGGCTATTGAGATTAGTGCACACTTATGCACACACTTGAAATAACGATCACTGTGCCAATACAGACAGTCGCACACAGCTGTAATACCAGTTCATCTAAATTTACAGACACTACCAATGTATCTGCCAAAGGAAACAAGCATCAACGTTTGTAGTACCGACTGATGCACAGTTGGAGATATTTGAATTAACAATTCACACTCTGTACAGATATGGACACACACAGTGGCAGCAGTTATTCTGCATTTACAGACACAATTGTATTACACATTCAAATGGAAATTCAGAATCTCACAAATACCTTGTAGGGCCAGTAAGTGTGAGGCTATGGACACAACCAACCAGTGGTCCCCAACATTTTCGTTGTCCTGCACTGCTAGGGAATGTTTGATTTATGTTTGCACCCCCTACAAAATTAATATCATAATTAAAGATGAAGAAGTCAAATTTCTCAGTTTTGAACTACATACCGTATCACGGATGAACAAACTGAACTCAAACAAAAATAAGCTTTTAACTCGGTGCATAAAACTGAAAAATAAATTAAGCAATTTACCTTTATGCATCTTAATAATCTGGTAAATGTGTCCCCCATGAAGATAAGAAAAAAAAAAAACATTAACTGTAATGATTATAAGTATTTACCTCACAATACCAATGACTGCATTTTGTATTAATCATTCTGCAGAGAGCTATATAATTTATTACTTCTATATGATTTGGTTCTTCATTTAGGTAGAAAAGAATTAAGCTTGTGCACAGAATTATTAGAACACTTGCATTCTTTTATGAGAAAATGTTGATCTTTTGATATTAACAGAACACCCTCTGATATTATAAATCAATGTGATAGTTTCTGAATTCTTGCTTAAAACCATAAGAAACATGTCCCTTATAGATTAATCTAACCACACAAAATCTAATGAAGATATTAAAACTATAAGAATGTAATTTCTTTATAACTAATGTACTATAAGAAATTGCTTTAAACTGGTCTTGTGTGTGCTGATAAGAGCGGATTTCTTAGGAAAGTGAGCGCCCTAACAGCTCTTTATTTGGATAAGAAATTCTGTTCACTTGTACATGCAATAATCAGGATGTAAACATAATTTACAGCAATTTATGTATGACCTTAAAATGAACTGTCATGTGCTTTTCTCTTTGGCTAATGGATAGGCTAGATAATAAAAAGAAAAGAATTTTTCTTTCAGGAGGCTGTTTGATCTGACCAGGCAGTGGCACTGAGCTGGGGGTTCTGCAGTCTCTTTAAACTCACCAAGAATAAAGAAATTGCTTTTAATTTAAATTGATGTTCTTGTGTCCCATCGTTTTTCGACTTCAGCGTCCACAAAGATAAAACTGATGATCCGGGGGTAGGTGTATCCCACGGAGTATCAAGTGGGGCGAGGAAATGATGCATGATCAGCAATCGAGCGGTTTGGAGACCGCTGCAAATCAATGGGTGACTGTACGCCGCTAAGCAATGAAACACAGTCGACGGATTTTGTCCCCCCGATAACAACTGCACTCAAAAACAGATGCCGCCACAAAGTTAAATTTGCTGCACTACTGCCAGGACCGTCATCAGGCGAGATGGGCCGAGTGTAAGCAGCAGGTGTTGCATCCAGTTCAGTCCCCCTTGTCAAACCAGAAAAAATCTCAAACTCAGTGATGTTTCACGATCAGGATTTGCACGGAAATCAATACAAGATATCACTCTTCTCTACGGATAATTACCAGGTCCAAATTCCCTTCTTTTATAGAAAAGTTATTCGCTTTTACGAATGCACCACCCGCAGTAAGCAACTCTCAAGAGTGCCCATTTCTGAGGCTCGTTCACAGGAGACAATTGCACATGCAATGCTTGATTCTTTTCATATGACGGAACAGGAGCACAAACTAATAAATGACATACAAGTGACGGCACACTGCAAGACACCGGTTACACCATCATAAAGTCAGACAACGCAGCTCACTCAATTTTGACAAATCACAACACAGCCTTCCTCTTAGTTACACCCCCTGAAATGCTATCTCACACCCCCTGCACCTCAGGTTGGGAACTCATGCAATAGAATAACCAATTATTGTGAATAATGTTCTAATATAAAGTCAAGTCAAATTGGGGAGCATGCACTGGTACGGTGCGTTGCCGAACCCACTACACGACGAAACAACTCGGGATCCCAGTTAGCAACCCCCCCAGGCAGAGACGCGGTTCAGTCCCACCCTCCGGAAATGACCCTCTATCTGCCGCAGCCAGGTGTTACGTGGGCGACCCCTTGGCCTGGTCCAGCCACTCAGGTCCCCAACAATGAGGGTCCTGTGAGCTAGATCACCCTCTGGGAAATGTGCCACATGGCCGTAGTGCCGTAACTGACGCTCCCTCACAATGCAGGTCATGTGCCTCATTCAGGACTCCATGAGCAACCACTCATTCAACACAAACTCAAACCAACTGTACCCAAGGATTTTCCTGAAGGAGTCCAGTCTTCATCTTAGGTCACTGGATAGCGTCCATGTCTGGCAACCATATAGCAAGACAGGAAGCACCAGGACTCTAAAGACTTGGACCTTCGTCCTTTTGCATAGATATCAGGAGCGCCACACAACCCTTTCCAGCAACCTCGTGACCCCCCATGCTCTCCCAATCCATCTACTGAATTCATAGGAAGAGTCACCAGAGACATGAATGTCACCACTAAGGTAAGTAAACCTCTTGACGAGGTCGACACTCTCTCCACAGACAGACACTCTGCTGATGGCCGTGCCCAAGAGGTCATTAAAGGCATGGCTGTTGGTTTTTATCAGGACACTCACAAGCCCAGACACTCAGACTCCTCACTCAGTCTCACAAGCATCCCGATCAGAGCCACCATCGACTCCGCGAAGATCACAGCATCGTCACCAAAGTCAAGATCCGTGAACCTTTCCTCACTAACAGATGCCCCACAGCCACTGGACCCCACGACCCTGCCCAACGTGCAGTCCATACAAGAATTGAACAGAGTAGGAGCAAAAACACACCTCTAACGAACCCCAGAATCAACTGGGAAAAACGCAGAGGTCCTGCCTCCACTCTGCACAGCACTCACAGTACCAGTGTACAGGTCGGCCATGATATCCAGCAACCTCGAGGGAATCCCGCGAACCCTCAGGATGTCCCACATGGCAGCTCAATCAACTAAGTTGAACGCTTTACGAAAATCGACAAAGGCTGCAAACAAACTCTGCCGATGTACGTGTTTGCGCTCCATGAGAACCCTCAGTGCCAGGATGCGGTCGATAGTAGACTTCTCAGGTATAAAACCAGACTGTTCCAGTCGCTGGTAGGTGAGCAAGTGATCACGGATCCTATTGAGGACGACCCAAGCAAGGACCTTACCTGGCACCGAGAGCAGTGTTATCCCCCTGTAGTTTCTGCAATCTAGGCGATCACACTTCCTTTTCCAGATAGGGATGACAAGTCCCGTTTTCCAGTCAGTTGGATTGACTCCCGTCTCCCAAATGGAAACAAAGATTGCTTGCAATGCCAGGAGGACAGCCTTACCACCAGCCTGGAGAAGTTCACCCTTGGAGATCACAGATCCCTGCAACCTTTCCTCCCCTCAGCTGGTTCACCACCTGGGCAATCCTCAGTGAGATTTGGATGTTCATAGCTAATTGGAGGATCAGCCTCAAGGACCGCAGACCCAGAGATATCCAACGTCCCAGCCGGAGGATCAGCTTTGAACAACTGCTCAAAGTAGCCAGCCCAATGGGTCACAACTGCAGTGTGCAAATATAGCCACATGCATAAACAACCGCAGTATCAATGAATTCCTGACTATGACCTAAACAAGGCCAATTAATATACTACACCCCCACAATCTCATCCCATATTTGCCTGTGGTTAGACACAGGGCTCTACTATTATGACTGCACATTCCCGATTCAAACACTGAACACCCACAATCCCATTCCAGATTTGTCTGTGGTTAGACGCAGAGCTGTAATATCTTCACGCTACACATAATAACAGATACACAGTAATCCCCATTTCCGTACTTTTAATGCGCACCTTCATACTAGCATATCCTGAAATCAACTGTTACAATAAGGCCGTGGCGTGGCTCATGCTAAGTCCCACAAGCCCCCCTCACGGCCCCCCACCGAAGCTCCCTGGTTGTTGTTCCTGTTGCTCCTCTCCGCCCTTCCTCGTGAAGGATGTCTCACTTCCTTTCCTGGGTGGAAGTCAGTTCACCTCCTATTCCCACCCCCCACACCCCCAGCTAATCCCCCCCCCCTCCAAACAACAAACAAGACCTGGAAATCTTGCTTTAAAAATGGCCCACACTGACTTCACTTAAAGAAATAAATAAGCCCAAAATTGAAGTGAATCCGTGAAGGCGCTCTGTAGAAATCTCATATGAGTTAGAAGTGAACGGAGCCTTTAAATGCAAATGCCCCTTCCTTACCCACTTCTCAAAAGTGTTGAGGGTCTCAAAACAAAAAAATAAAATAAAAATGGAATTCAAATGAGAAGCATGTACAGCGAGGGGGCCAGTTAAAGTATATCTCTCATTTCATCCGGTCCTAAGGGGGGGTTTCAGTCGAATCAAACACCAGGAGTCTTAGCGCAGGCAAGGACGGCAAAATCTGTGTGTGTGTGTGTGTGCGTGTGTTTGTGTGTGTGACTCCCAGCTGGGTGTGTCGCCTTGCAGCTACGCACACTTCTGTAAGCTGCCGTCTTGGAGATTACACCAGCAGCTCGTCGAAAAACCCCATCATTATCTAAATTCGGTGTAATGACAGAGAGTGCAGCACAAAATGATGGTTCCAGCCCGGCACAGGAACAGTCGAGCTGCCTGCCATCCTCAGAGCTGTGATGGACAGATGATCTGAGCCTTAGAAATTCCCAAACTTAGGGGTCAGCCGGGGATAACGGTAAGCATGGGAACAAAGAAGCTGAGATGCCAGTGAGCGGCGGGCTCAAGAAAGAATTAGCGCCGCAGAATCAACGTGAAAGGAAAGGCCATCAGTTATGAGCCTGGAAAATTCTACACTATGCTGTCCTTAAAGATTGGATTGAGTTTTAGTTTAATGTGGAAGTTGGCACAAGTATCTAATGTGGTATCTGCAATAACCAGAACTGTTATTCTGCTCTCCCTGGCAGATGATGAGAAGCATAACGGTGCCAAGATAGGTGCAGATCCCCCACAGCCCTGAAATGGATCAAGTGAGTTCAGGAAGTGGGCAGACAAGTAAGTCAGTACAGTAATTGTGTGGGTGTGGGCGTTTAAATATGTGTGTCCCTTGACAGATTGGTCCCCACACTGAAGTTCATTCCTGCCTTGTGTTCAGTGCTGTCATGATAGGCTCTGGCACACTATTACCCCTGAACTGGATGTGATGCGAGTTCAGGAAATGGATGGATGGATGGATGAGTGCGCATGAGGGACTGCAGTCTATCCCAGCAGCATCAAGCAGGGGCACCAGTTCATCACGAAGCGCAGTTACAGTAATGTGAAAAGGTAAGTGCACCCCATGGAAATTGTTGACCTTTTTCAACATATTTGAACAGCAAACAATAGATGTTCATGCAAACAGTGCCTACAGAAAAAAAATCGGGAGTGGTCTCCCCTAGACTTTCTCATATACTCACACTAGCCGTCCCCCACGGCCCCGCCCGCGTAGAAATGAAACAGGACAAACTTTAAAAATCAATAAACAAAAAGGTATCGCTAGCTAAGCAGAGGCAAGTTACACTCCAAAACGCAGCGGTAGACCCACTCCCCACTCCTCACGTCACGCTTCCCCCTGCCCTCGGCCCGCAGCCTCTGTCTCAGATTATCACAAATATATCACTCCTGCAAGCAAACTACGATTCTTAGTGCGATGAGAGAAGTCACAAAATCAACCGGAATGTTCATGAAAATTCTAGAAAAAAAACCCGATCTAAATCCTTGAAGTAGATCATGGATTTAGATGATTGTTCGCTAGCTAAGCAGATGTAAGGTACGTCCTGAGGCTGGTGTGTGAGTGAGGAGGGTCCCGCCCCCTTCCCCTCGGTCTACTGTGTCTCTCTCAGATTCATGTAAATAAATCGGTACTGCACGTGAACTATTATACTTAGCACGATGAGAGAGGTCGCAAAATCAACCAGAATGTTCAAGCAAATTATAGAAAAAAACCAAATCTAAATCCGTTAAATAGTTCTCTTGATCGCTAGCTAAGCATAGGTAAGGTATACACCCCGAGGCTGGCTCACAAGTGAGGAGGGCCCCCGCGTGTCTCTCGGATTCGCGCAGATAAATCGGTACCGCAAGCGAACTATGATACTTAGCGCGATAAGAGAGGTCACAAAATAAACCAGAATGTTCAAGCAAATTATAGAAAAAAACCAAATCTAAATCCGTTAAGTAGTTCTCTCGTTCGCTAGCTAAGCGGAGGTAAGGTACACATCCCGAGGCTGGCTCATGAGTGAGGAGGACCCCTGCGTGTCTCTCGGATTCACGCAGATAAATTCGGTACCGCAAGCGAACTATGATACTTAGCGCGATAAGAGAGGTCACAAAATAAACCAGAATGTTCAAGCAAATTATAGAAAAAACCCAAATCTAAATCGTTAAGTAGTTTTCTTGTTCGCTAGCTAAGCGTAGGTAAGGTACATACCCCGAGGCTGGCTCACAAGTGAGGAGGGCCCCCGCGTGTCTCTCGGATTCGCGGAGATAAATCGGTACCGCAAGCGAACTATGATACTTAGCGCGATAAGAGAGGTCACAAAATAAACCAGAATGTTCAAGCAAATTATAGAAAAAACCCAAATCTAAATCCGTTAAATAGTTCTCTCGTTCGCTAGCTAAGCGGAGGTAAGGTACACACCCCGAGGCTGGCTTGTGAGTGAGGAGGGCCCCTGCGTGTCTCTCAGATTCGCGCAGAAAAAAAACCAAATCTAAATCCGTTAAGTAGTTCTCTCGTGAAAAAACAGACAGACAGACAGACAGACAGACGGACATTGGATTTTATATATAGAGAGATATAGGGATGGATATTTGAGGAGTAAACCACAAGACAATGATTAGCCTTTTATAATATGTACATTAAAGAACTATCAACAACAAATCAAATCAAATTAATAATATACAGGTATTGAACAATTATTATAAAAGTTTAATAAATTGGACTCTGCAGCTGCATGAATAAAAGGTAAAGTATCACTTCTAGTTAGTGGAAATAGCCCAAAAGTTAGATAGACAGATAGACAGATAGATAGATAGACAGATAGACAGACAGATAGATAGACAGATAGATACTTTATTAATCCCAGGGGGAAATTCACAAAAGTTGGTAGAAATCTACGTTTTGTACCCAATACTTGTATGCAAAATTTGGTTGAAAGAAGTGAAAGCGTTTATACACACACACACACACCCACACCCACACACACACACACACACACACACACACACAGACACACACACAGACCCAATGACCCAACATGCAGATGTCACGTGGAAAAGGTAAATCCACCTCTACATTCGTCATCACCTCAAATCCATCAAATTAGAAATCAGGTGTTCCACATGAGATTAGAACTTCCGTAGGGAGACTGCACGTAGACCCTGTGTTATTAAAAACACAAATATTGAGGGTCCGGTGTTCTCTTTTCAGTGGACACGTGTGGCATCACAACGCCAAAATCAAAAGCACTCTCTAAGGCCCTCAGAAAGAAAGTTGTGGATGCCAAGGAATCTGGCAAGGGATTTGAAAAGAAGGCCAAATAATTTTGAATCAATCATTCCACTATAAGAAAAAATGTCTACAAGTGACGTAGATTTCAAACAACTGCTAATTTGTACAGAACTGGCCAGCCCATCAAATCCAAGTTAAGAGACGACCACTTGATACTAAAAGAAGTCTCCATGAACAGCCCAAAATTTCACTGCAGGATCTCACTCTAACTCAGGCTAACACAGTGGAGCACTTTAAAACACTACTGAAAACACATTACTTTAACATGGCCTTCTCAAAACTTCACTTAAATTTAATCCTGATACTCTGTATATCCAATTCATTATAATAACTATTCATGGTGGCTAAAAGAAGAAGAGTGCGTGATTATTTTGTGTCTGTGCTTTGGAACTGTGTAATGCCTGTGGGACGAGGGGAAGACGTGCGCCCAAAGGGGAAGAAAATAGTTTTATTTATTCTACACGTGCCTCCCGTGTCCAATCTGTGTTGGTTTGGGCGCTATATAGCCCCCTTCTTACACTGCCGTAGCCAGCAGGATTCCAGTTCAACTTTTTGGGTTGGGACCCGTTTCAAAATTTGTGTAAGGACCCGGCACAGCAGCGGAGGCACACGTACAGCACAGCTGCACAGGAGACGTGCCCCGAGACAGCGCACCGAAGGGCCCACACACGGCAGGGAGGCCGCAGGAGGACCACCAGGGTGCTTCTAGGGATGCTGTGAGAATGGGGAAGAAAAAAGCCAGGCGGATACGGAAGTCAGCCGCCACACACTGCCACGCTAACCAGCACCACAGGTTGCAGCAGGAGGTAAGTGACGGGCCCAAGGATGGTTTTTCCACGTTTGCGTCTGCCAACCTCCTAGACGCCAAGGGGTGAAGCACTGTACCCGTGGTCCCCAACACAACCAGGGCGGACACCCCTCATGGTCCGGAGGAGGCATGAGCCCTTCTCCAGTCCTCTTGGGCATCCCGGCTGGGTACCACCCCCAGCCGTGTGCCACAATATTATATATATATATATATTATATATATATATATATATACATACACACACACACACACACACAAATGTCTACGTGTGGAAGTGTGTGTGTCTGTCCAGCCTGGAAGTGAGAGGTGGAGTCGAGGAAACAGAAACTCACTTAGCCGCTAATACACAAGCGAGGCGAGCACGTCAGCAAAACAAAACCTCCAAAGAAAGACAACGTCACTTAGCTGCTAACATCAGCAAAATGGTATCCCTTTTACTTTTCCACCCACCCCTAATGCACAAGCAATGTGAGCACGTCGGCAAAACGAATCCTCCTAGGTGAGAGATACCCAGAGTAGTTCCTTTCAATTACCTGACATCTCTGCATTTCAATTTTTTTCTGACGATTTCAATAGTTTTTAGGACCCCGGGCTTTTTACAGCACAGGCTTACACAGCTGGTATATATATTGTGATGGGCGGCCTCGGCCATTACCCATATTTATTTATATATATATATATATATATATATATATATATATATATATATATATATATATATATATATATATATATATATATATATATATATTGTCACACACATGTGTTTAGGAGACAGCTAAAGGGCTTAGATACAGGTAATTCCATGCCAGACCAGGGGGTGGTGGAGTGCACTAATTTTCCCTGTCGATCTTTTGCAGACCATTCTAGGGAAATCCCACCCGGCTCTGGGGCAGCCACTGACGTCACTTCTGGTTCCGGTTTTGATGACATCATTTCCGCTACTGGCCTTTAAAGCTGCCGTCTTGCTTCCTGGAGATCAGTTTTGTTTTGGACTCGGTTGAATGAGCATGTCTCTGTTTTTTGATCAGTTTAGCAGCCGTAAATAATTATATGGGTGGCTGCCCCAAACCTTCTCGATGTCTTTTGGTCGTTTTTCTGACTATATATATATATATAATATATATCAGACAGACAGACAGATGTGAAAGGCACTATATGATAGATAGATAGATACAGACAGACAGACAGACAGACAGACAGACAGACAGACAGACAGACAGACAGAGTGAGTACCTGTCAAAAATCTGGTTGCACCCACAAATTTGGAATGACAGATTTAATTTATTTTCTGTTATTTCTAATCGTGTAAACGGACATCCTCCAGGCCACCAGATAAGCAACTTCAGTCATCAAGTCTGACATCCCCTCAGATCTGACTAGAAGTAATGTTTTGTGCAGCCACAGCTCTGGACTATAAAACAAAAGATGCAGTTCATCTCACAGTGCGAGTCTTTTAACCAACTGACTTCAGAGTTGCTTCAGGGTCGGAGCACAACGACGCTAGAGCTCTGCATTTGTAACGTGCTTTGGGTACAGCATCCAGTACTGAAAGGTGTTCTATAAAAGAAATGTTGCCTGTTAATAAAGCTATCTACAAGAGACTGCCACTCACTCTACAGCTGATTCAGCCACGGTTCCAAAGCTGATGGCATAAATCCCTGTGACCCTGCAATGCAATAAAAAATTAAAGAACACAGACGGAGCCCACTCATTTGGAATGCCATTTCTCTTAAAATGGATTACAAAGTTTCTTTATGTCTGTCCAAATTAGGCTCGTTCAGCCCATGGCCCCTAATGGGATAATGAGTGTCTCAAAATGAATGAATGGATTATTCTCTCACAAAACCACATTTCGTGATAAAGCATATCTTTGTGATTTACTACTTGCCTTGGATTTCTTTACTGTCTTTGCAAAGCCCTCAGCCAAACCATTATGAGGAGGGATCGCTAACAAATCGAGTGTGTGTGCGTGTGTGTGTGTGCGTGGGTGTGTGTGTCACGAGTGTCACGGTGTAAGGTACAGTGTCCAGTTCAATGCATTGGGGGAAACCATTGTGAGAAGCACTGGATGTAGCCCAGGACACCCAAGGTCCACTCACACACGGCCAGTTTAAGGGTTATAATTCACCTAAAGGCCACGTCACATCACGTGACATTTCCAGTGATGTTTAGTCGCAGACCTCATTTAAATAATCTTATGAACTCGGAGGCAGTCACAGTCTGAGGAGTGACTCAAATAACAATAACAATTACATTTATATAGCGCTTTCTCACAACTCAAAGTAGACAGATGTGTGACCACCAATGTGTAGCTTCCATCTGGATCATGCGATGGCAGCCATTATGGCACCAGTACGCTCACCACACATGAACTGTTAGGTGGTGAAGGAGTGAGAGAGATAACCAATTAGAGACAGAGGATGTTTGGGGGTCCAGAATGGACAGGACCATGACATCTGGACTTCAGGATAAAGCCTACTCTTTTCCAAAGATGCCCAGAGATCTTTAATGACCACGGTGAGTCAGGACCTTATTTTTAGGTCTCATTTGAAGGTCAGCCCCATTTTTACAGCACAGTGTCCACCATCACTACATTTGAGCACTGGGATTAATTCACAGGTCACAGGTTAAGCGCCCCCTGCTGGCCTCACCAACACCTTTTCCAGCTGCAGCCCTAGCTTTTCCTAGAAGGACTCCAATCCAAGTACTGGCTGGGCCCGAACACGCTTAGCTTCAGGCGGATGATTCATATTACTCATACTCATAATAAAAATAAGTAAATATTCAAATATATTCAGACTTGCTATAGCTTAAAAGATAAAGTTAGCTTGTGGAGGATAAATCAAGTGTTTCAGAGCAGCCCAGTGTGACAAGATTGTAAAGCGGGATGCTGGTCCAGTGCTATGGTGGGTGTCCAGTGGTCAAAGAATAACATACAGGATTAAACTAAATGGGATTTCCATCTGTACAAAATCAGCAAAAATATCTACTACAGGTAAAATTATGTTACACTTCCAGGGACCTAAAAAATATTTTGTTGTAATGAGATTCTGTATTTGTAGCTATAGTGCTGCATCTGCAATCATTTCAATAGCTTCTTTTGCGTTAATTTTATTCTCCTCCTGTCTACAAGTTATGCTGACGAGAATTTTTCTCAGCATTTCCTTGTGATAATACACCTTCAGGGTACGAATGATGCCCAAACCCAATGGCTGAAACGCTGCCATGCAATTGGGTGGGAGAAATTCAAAGTGAACATTATCTAACTGCAGAAGCATGTTGTGGGCAGTGCAGTTATCAATCAGAAGCCAAATCATCCTTTTCTTCTTCTTCATATTGTGAGGTTTCTGAACTCTTTTAGGATTCCCCCCACCCCACACCCAACGGGAACGTCACGCTGAAGTGAGTCCTGAAGCGCGATTGCTGCGTCTGTGGAAGATTGTTTGTCCGTTGATGGGGCAGGGCAACAGCAGGCTCACAGCGGTGCAGTGAGGCGCCACAGAAGCGAATCCTAAAAGATTGGGGTTGCACTATATGTCCATGTCTTGTACCCCAAAACACGAGGCTGAGTCTCAGTACTTTAGCAAAACCAGCTTTATTCAGCATGAAACAGGAACAGCAGGGTTATTTATTGTAGAGTGATCTGCCACTCTGCTATACACTGAGACAGCAGTCAGACAGGGTCGTGATTAGGTTAGTGGCCAAGTTATACTGTTCCATGCATTTACAATGTTTCTTGCATCACCCATCGAGATATTTTCTGTTTGCTTTGGTGAAGAGCTGTAAGCCTGCTGCAAAATATAAACAGTCTTCCACAGACGCAGTGATCGCACTCTTCGGTATTTTGTCCAGTTGGTGGAGGTCCCAAGAGTTTAGAAACCTCACATTTTCTTGAGTAGGTAGGTAGGTAGGTAGGTAGGTAGGTAGGTAGGTAGGTAGATAGATAGATAGATAGATAGATAGATAGATAGATAGATAGATAGATAGATAGATAGATAGATAGATAGATAGATAGATAGATAGATAGATAGATAGATAGATAGATAGATAGATAGATAGATAGATAGATAGATAGATAGATAGATAGATAGATAGATAGATAGATAGATAGATAGATAGATAGATAAGAAAGGCACTATATGATTGATAGATAGATAGATAGATAGATAGATAGATAGATAGATAGATAGATAGATAGATAGATAGATAGATAGATAGATAGATAGATAGATAGATAGATAGATAGATAGATAGATAATAAAGTGTCAGAGGTTTTTTAGGAGAAATCATCTTAGATGGAATGGGGAAAACACACACAGACAAACAAACTCTTATTCAAAGCTGGCAAATTTACAGTCAGCTAATAACACGCTTATGAATCCCAGGAGGAAAAGTATTAAATGCTCTCTTGTTAAAAGTGTATAATTTAAGGACTCCATAGAACAGTACCTAGTTATTACATGAATTAGTTATTTCAGTCAGGGTGTGAAATAAACAAAAAGTATGAGGTTTCAACCGGTTATTGTATAAATTACCTACTGGCATAATTTTGTTATTGTAAGAAATAATAAGTTTAATGTTGAAAGCTCCATTATTATAATCTTTAACAGTTTACTTGTGTTAATTTATGCAATAACCAGTTCCTCCACGGCAGGCTGGCAGGTACAGTAGCTGGAGTGTATCCCAACACCACCTGGCACAAGACAAGAAACCACCGTCAGCTATGCGCCAATACATCTGAGGGCACACTCACTCACTCGCTCACAGAGGGCCAATTCATCTAACACGTATCTTTGAGGGAGGAGAAGAAAACACTTTTGTAAATGTCCAACCATTTTAGGGTTGCAGGAGACAAAGCCTATCCTGGCTGAATGAGATGCAAGGTAGGAATGGACTTGGGGTGCACCTCCAGCTAAAGTCTAACTGCCAAATTCCAGCTAATTATCTTTACTTGTTTCTCTATTAATCCCGACATACATTTGGTGTACAACGACATACCAACACTCCTTAGCAGACCGCTACTCTTGAGATTCTGCACACATAGACACAGAAAGTGCCAGGAGCCCATCTCTGATGAAGTTCAAATCCAACATGTGTAGGATATCAATATATTACTTGTAGATACAGAATTTGGTTGGCAGATTTGCTGCCCATGCTGTTGGCTAGTCCCGGATTCCATAAAACAGCACCTTCTCAATGGAGCTTTATTTAAATCACCAGTTAGTTTTACAAACTGGCGTGTTCAATCTTCAGAGAGATCACCTTTATGTTTAATATTTTTTCATTATTGTTTATTGGTAGTGATGTTCCCTCACAATAAGGAGGCCAGGGTTCACGTCGCTGGTCCTCCCCTGTGGAGTATGCGTGGGTTTCCTCCCACAGTCCAAAGACATGCAGGTTAGGTGAATTGGTGACAATAAATTGGCCCGAGAGTGTGTTTAGTGTGTGTGTGTGTGTGTGTGTGTGTGTGTGTGTGTGTGTGTGTATGTGGGTGTGTTTTTGGTGTCCTGACCAGGGTTTGTTCCTGCCTTGTGCCCGATGCTAGCTGGGATAGGCTCCAGTAACCCCCCTCCCGTGATTCTAGTCTGGATTAAGCGGGTTAGAAAGTGACACGTTAAAACTTTTCAGCAGTTCTTCAGCTTTTGCTTGCTTATTTTACACTTGTTTAAAATGTGTGTTAAACATAAATGTTTGTATTTCACTTTCCATTTTTTGTACTTCACTTTTATGATTTTAAAATGGTGAACATTGAATTTGTTTTTTCTTTTATCATTGTCAATACTTTCCACCCCATCAGCGAACATTAAATATAAGCAATTCTTTAGTTTCTTATACACGTTTTGGGTAAAACATTCATTCATGTTTTGTTGTATTTGTTGTCTTTTTAGTATTGTTACACATGCATATCAGAGGATCAAACTCCTCCAAAGTTCTTCACAGGTGTGTGATACCACCCCAGGCCAAAAGGGGCTGCTGTCACTAACTGTCTTATCCTTTTTCTTCCTCTACAGTACAAAGAAACTGCCCAATGAGGGCAACTGATTCCACCCCTTATGGTCCCTGGGCTATAAGAACTTGACCGGCCACAAGGAGGGTCACTACTACCCGGACCGACCTGAGCTGAGGAGCTCTGTGACTTTCAGCAGTAAGGGGATTGTGGGTTTGCATCCCGGGTCCTCCCTGCATCAAGAGTGCTTTGAGTAGTGAGAATATAAATGTAAAGAATTATTATTATTATTAAGGCAGACAAGAAAACCAATTAATTCCAGCCACTTTATTCCCGTGATGATAATTTTGTTTCCCTTTAAGCCATCAAGTGTTTTGTTCTTGTTTGGACTTCTGAGTAAATGGGGACGGCTCAGTTGGCACCCCAAAAAATCCCTTTTCTTTAAAGTCTGTGTTTCAAAATGGGTGACATGATGGCACAGTGGTAGCAAAAAGGAGACCTGGGTTCAGGTTTTCGTGTCCTACCTGTGTCCGCGTGGATTTCTTCTGGATGCTCGGGATTCTTCCCACAGTCTAAAAGCTTGCAGGTTTGGTGAACAGCCATTGCTAAATTGGCCCTGGTGTGTGTGCCCTGTCCAGGTGGCCACCCTCTACACCCAGTCACTATTCACAGAGTGGATGTAGAGGTAGAACAAAGTTAGGATTCCACATAAATGACAGGTTGGACTGCTCTGTTAACACAGGAACTCTACAACAAATGGCAGAGCCAATTCTTTTTTTCTTAGGAGAACTGACTGTGTGCCTTTAATGGGGGTAGTGACATCCTTCACATCTTCTATAGCTCTGTAATGGCCAGTGTGATATTCTGTGCTGTGGTGTGCTGGATTGGTAACATCACTTCAAGAGAGACCCACTGAATCAACAAGTGAATTAAATGACAAGTTCAGTTATAGGACAGGCTGTGGACCCCCTGGAGGTCGTAGTGGAGGAGAGAATGAAAACAAAACTGTGTGCCATTATGAACAATGCTGCACATTCTCTTCATGACACACTAACACCGAGGACTTTCAGTCAGCAGATTATTTGCCAGAAGTGTGTCAAGGGATGCTACAGGGGCTCCTTTATACCAACAGCCATAAGCCTGTATAGCACCTCACTGGGACTGCTCTTCAATAACAACAATAATAATAATAAACAACAATAATAATAACTCATTACATTTGTATAGCGCCTTTCACACTACTCAAAGCGCTACTACACAGGTAGGATCCAGGATGCAAACCCATGATCTCCTTACTGTCAGGCAGCAGCGCTACCACTGGAACACCTAGTAAAGTCAAAGGTTTTCTGTGGTTCGTTCGCGGGGAGCCGTTGTTGTTTGTTATAATATTTCTTGAGCTTCTGTAAAAACCAAAATTTCCTCCTTGGCACAAATAAAGTACCATCTACCTATTCTAATGATAATAGAGCTGAACGTGTGTTTGTCTGGTAAGAAAATCAACATCGCTGACCGTATCTCCACCACATGTTGCCCCATAGACGACTGTATGTTTCACTCCGATATCTAGTTGGTGCCCAAACCCTGGACAGTACCAATAGGTGCCCCCACCCAGGGTACAACAACAACAGCATCTATTTCGATAGCACGTTTTCATACAAATGATGTAGCTCAAAGTGCTTTACAAGATGAAGAAAGAGGAAAAAATATAAAAATAAGATGGGCAGCACGGTGGCGCAGTGGTAGCTCTGCTGCCTCGCAGTAAGGAGACCTGGGTTCACTTCCCGGGTTGTCCTTGCGTGGAGTTTGCATGTTCTCCCCGTGTCTGTGTGGGTTTGCACTGGCGATCATAAATTGTCCCTGGTGTGTACCTGTGTGTGTACGTGTGTGCCCTGCAGTGGGCTGGCGCCCTGCCCAAGGATTTGTTCCTGCCTTGCACCCTGTGTTGGCTGGGATTGGCTCCAGCAGACCCTCGTGACCCTGTGTTAGGATATAGCGGTTTGGAAAATGACCAACTGACTGACTGACTAAAAATAAGATTAGGCAATATGAAGTAACAAAGAATAAAGTAAGGCTAAATGGACAGAAGGACAGAAAAAACAAAAAACTCCAGTGGGCTGGAGAAAAAAAAATCTGCAGGGGTTCCGAGGCCACGAGACCACCCAGCCCCCACTGGGTAGTGCCAGGTATTCCTGCTAGTTAATGATTCATGCATTTTAAAAGTATGTAATCATCAATTTGAAAGCAACCTCCTTACTACACCTATACTAAACACTTAGGGGGTCTCGCGTTACAGAACACAAGTCAAAAACTGCAGCTAAACTAAGAACAAGAAATGACTTTATTTGCGGTTCTACAGCATTTACCATGCAACTTCTACCCCCTGGTTTAGTCATTTTCAGAATATTGTACAATAATCCCTCGCTATATCGCACTTCGCCTTTCGCGGCTTCACTCCATCGCGTATTTTATATGTAAGCATATTTAAATATATATCTGCTATTGGCAGATGGCTGAGAAGCTACCCAACTTACTTTTCTCTCTCTCTCTCTCTTGCGCTGACTTTCTCTGATCCTGACGTAGGGGGATTGAGCAGGGGGGCTGTTCGCACACCTAGACGATACGGACGCTCGTCTAAAAATGCTGAAAGATTATCTTCACGTTGCTACCTTCTGTGCAGCTGCTTCCTGAAGCGACATGCTACACGGTGCTTCGCATACTTAAAAGCTCGAAGGGCACGTATTGATTTGTGCTTCTTTGTTTTTCTCTCTCTCTCTCTCTCTCTCTCTCTCTGCTCCTGATGGAGGGGGTGTGAGCTGCCGCCTTCAACAGCTTTGTGCCGCGGTGCTTCGCATACTTAAAAGCCAAACAGCCCTATTGATTTGTTTGCTTTTCTCTATCTATGTGACATTCTGTGCTCCTGACACGCACTCCTTTGAAGAGAAAGATATGTTTGCATTCTTTTAATTGTGAGACAGAACTGTCATCTCTGTCTTGTCATGGAGCACAGTTTAAACTTTTGAAAAAGAGACAAATGTTTGTTTGCAGTGTTTGAATAACGTTCCTGTCTCTCTACAACCTCCTGTGTTTCTGCGCAAATCTGTGACCCAAGCATGACAATATAAAAATAACCATATAAACATATGGTTTCTACTTCGCGGATTTTCTTATTTCGCGGGTGGCTCTGGAACGCAACCCTCGCGATGGAGGAGGGATTACTGTACTCCCATTCATTTAGCAGCCCTCATAAAAATGGTTGTAAAGACACAATATGATAAGACGTACAATTAGATCTAAAATGACCTTCTAGCAACCAATTCTAAGTCATGTACCACCACCACCACACTTTAGCAGAACAAATGTAAGAGAAAATGATCAGATTATGGACAACCTAAAAACAACCATAACGACTCACAAGAACGTCTGTGATCTCGATGTCAATGGTTTACAGTCGAAACATCTGCCAAGAACCGCACACAAAGGTGAAAGACAGCAAATGTAAAATCCTCGAAGGAAGAACAGGCAGAAGACTCGCCGCTGCAACGTCTCAATATGCCCCATGTCTGGGAAGGACCACCTCAACTTGATCTGAATCACAGAATGTGGTAGATCTGCTGATGCCTTCCACAATTTGAGGTAAAATGCCATCTCCATAGTGGGACTGTGCTATCAAAACCCAAACTATACGCCATGTCATTAAAGAATGTCCCCAAAGAGCCTACAAAGGGGAATCCCAAATGACTTCCTCTACGCAACCCCAATGTCAACGGATTACATTGATAATTCAGATATGTCTTTGTGGTTTTTGATATCCTGTTTCACACACTGTGTTTGCCCCAAACATTATGGAGTAAACACTATCATGTGGTCCTTCCCTGACTGGATATTCAAAGAAAAAAAACAAATTCAAGGTTAGATAAGTATAATAATGAACCAAAAGTATGCAAAAAAATAAACAATGAATACTTACTGTACATAAGACAAATTCAATGCCCTCCATAATGTTTGGGACAAAGACACATTTTTCCTTAATTCCCCCCTCTGCTCCACAATTTAAAATTACAAATCAAACAATTACTGACCTGATCAAAGTGCACATTGCAGGCATTCATTTAAGGGGATTTGCATATGGGCGGCACAGTGGCGCAGTGGGTAGCGCTGCTGCCTCGCAGTTAGAAGACCTGAGGTTCGCTTCCCGGGACCTCCCTGCGTGGAGTTTGCATGTTCTCCTCGTGTCTGCGTGGGTTTCCTCCCACAGTCCAAAGACATGCAGGTTAGGTGCATTGGCGATTCTAAATTGTCCTAAGTGTGTGCCCTGCGGTGGGGCTGGCGCCCTGCCCAGGGTTTGTTTCGTGCCTTGCGCCCTGTGTTGGCTGGGACTGGCTCCAGCAGACCCCCATGACCCTGTAGTTAGGATATAGCGGGTTGGATAATGGAGGGATGGATGGGATTTGCATACATTTCGGTCCCACCATATAGAAATGACAACACTTTTTCTACACGGCCCACCCATTTCAGGATGGCATGGATGGATGGATGGATGGATAGATAGAGATACTTTATTAATCCCAATGAGATTCAAACCGGCAACCTTCCAATTGCCAGTGCAGTTCCCTAGCCTCAGAGCCACCACTCCGCCTGTAATGTATTTTATTTATTTATTTATTTATTTTTTTATTTATAATGCATTAATGTCTGGACACAGCAATGGCAGGTCTACTAAAGCAGTTATATTTAGTACTTTAGTCACATATCCCTGCATGCAATGACTGCTTAAAGCCTGCAATTCATAGACATCACCAGGTCCTGATGGGGTCTTCTCTGGTGATGCTCTGCCAAGCCTCTAATGCAGCCATCTTCAACTCCTGCTTGTTTTGGGGGGCTTCTCCCCTTAATTCTCTTCAATACTTATGTACATGGGATTTCTCAGTTTTTTTATTTTTAATAAATTTGCAAAAACCTCAAGTAAACTTTTTTCACGTTGTCATTATGGGGTGTTGTGTGTAGAATTCTGAGGAAAAAAAATGAATTTAATCCATTTTGTAATTAGGCTGTAACATAACAAAATGTGGAAAAAGTGATGGGCTGTGAATACTTTCCGGATGCACTGTACGTAAAAAGCCAAAATTTCCCTCTGGAGACAAACAAAGTGCTAAAGTGCTAGCTAACCCGTAAGTGTTTTCTTAAGTTAGTTTTAATAGGCAGCATTTCTTGACAGACGCTTATTATTTAAGTGCTGCTTCCAAACAGTCTCTGTACCCAAACAAATAAATGTGTCTGTATTTGTTCCATTAAATAATAACAAAAAAAGAATGTTGCTGACATTGGCACATCAAAATCTGGCAGCTCAATCCTGAAGATGCATCCAAATGATGTCAGTCTTAAAAAGGAATCTTTGTATTGTTTATATTGCAAATTGTTCATCATGATATACTCAGTTCAGGGAAATAAATTAGACGCTGAGGAATATTTTCTCCAACATATAAATTCTTGCACACCAAATCAGCCATGAATACGGTAAGGACCATATAAAGAAAGTGAGAGGGTCCGACACACGGACATGGGCTTAGGTTTAAATTCTAACTAAACTTCTACTCACGGCCTCCTGCTAGCCGATGTTCACTCCATTCCACGTGTTGCCATTAGTGACCTGAAGACCAAAAACCCCTGTCATTTCTGACTTAAAATATAAAAATGACACACAGTCTACTTACAGCCACATGAGAAAGTAATGTTATCTATATTATAACATACAGTTAGGTCCATAAATATTTGGACAGAGTACATTACCACAATGAATTTTAAATGAAACAACTCCGATGCAGTTGAAGTGCAGACTTTCAGCTTTAATTCAGTGGGGTGAACAAAACGATTACATAAAAATGTGAGGCAACTAAAGCATTTTTTTTTTAACACAATCCCTTCATTTCACCCATGGAACACCACAGGGCTATATAAAAGGACAGCAATTCCCAACCTGCCCTGCAGTTATCAATGTAGGCACCAAAGCCCAGGAAGACTGCCACCTATTTTATCAGAAGAGCAAATAATCCATGCAATTGGTCTTCCCAGTCAGGTAAGGAACCTTAAATCATCCCAGCCAGAATGTGCATAACATGACATATACATAACGAGATATATTGAGGAAACAAGTGATCAAGTAAGGAAATTCAGTCAAACCAGTTAAATGACAACTTACATACATAATCTATCTACAATCCTTCCGACAGCAACTTCTCCCAACCTTCCAAGAACAGTTTGGTGACCGACAATGAACAGTCCAGCATGATGGAGCACCAAGCCATAAGGCAAAAGGGATAACAAAGTGGCTCGGGGAAGAAAACATTGCAATTTTGGGTCCATGACGAAGAAACTCCCCACTGAGAACTTGTGGTCAATCCTCAAGAGGCGGTGGACAAACAAAAACCCACCAATCCTGACAAACTACAAGCATTGATTATGCAAGAATGGGTAGCTGCCATCAGTCAGGATTGGGCCCAAACGTTGATGGATAGCCTGCCAGGGCGAATTGCAGAGGTCTTGTGATTCTACTTCAGTATACCACAGAAACATCTGAGAGAAAGATCTAAAAAACACTGAAGCAGCAAACTTTGTGAAAACCAATACTTGGGTCATCCTCAAAACTTTTGGCCACCACTGTACTATATAATAAAACACTAAGGTCTGCGTGTCCAGTCCATCCGAGCAATTCGATTGGCCAGTTTGGCTTTGAAGATGTGACAAGAGAGGAAATGTAAGTGTGAGACACATAAGGAGGATTAGGAGGCACGCTGTGAGAATCGCCTTCAAACACCGGGAGTATAAAACCAGACAGGAGGTGAGAACGATGCCTTGAAAATAACCACAGGGTCTGAGAAGCAGGCATTATGGGAGAACCGGTGAAGAAACGTTCACACACATGCAAATATGGAGAAAAGGCGCTGAAAACAAAGCAAAGATTTTCAAATTATTCTGTTACCCGTCTTTGCCAAGTACCGTGGCCAGTGGTATATAAAGCTTTAAGTAATCTTCACCCCTTCCTATATTTTATACTGCCTTGTGGTATAGCGGGTCCACAGCTCATGTCCAAAGGGCCTGTGGCTTAGCGAGCGGGCGAGGTGTGTGTGTGTGTGTGTGTCCGAGCAGTTCCTGAGGAATTTGTGGTGCGGGCGATTCTCACTTAAGTGCACAGGTGAGGAGTCGCCGGCATCCATAATTGTTCCCGGCAGCTGATGATTGCCACAGCTGATCCACGTCCCCGTAATAAATAGAAGTGTGAGGTGGCTAGTGGGAGAAGAAAGAAAGAAAGAAAGAAAGAAAGAAAGAAAGAAAGAAAGAAAGAAGAAAGAAAGAAAGAAAGAAAGAAAGAAAGAAAGAAAGAAAGAGAAGAAAGAAGAAAGAAAGAAGAAAGAAAGAAAGAAAGAAAGAAAAGCAGTGAGGAGAAAGCCGGTGTGTGTGTGGGAGAGAGAGCGAGCAAGCGAGTGGACGCCCGCGCTGTTAACAAGCAGCTGGACAGTTGAGCCCTAGCGGGGTGTTTGGCCGAGACCTAGGGCAGTCGATTGTGGTCACTCCCGCTCAGCATTCTGTGAGGAGCGGGAGTGACCAGAAGAAGGATGGCTCGCCACAGAACACAGTGGGAGTCGGAAGGCTTGAGAGATGGATTCCCCAGCGTGAGCGTCCTGGCCGTTGGGGAAACCTAAGTCTCGGTCTGGACAGTGCGGAACCTAAGCTAGGGTTCGGTAAGCCTCCAGATCAGAACGGAGAGAGAAGGTCAGCTGCAGGTAGGGCTCCTGTTGCGAAGCCCGATGGGAGAAGTAGGGGAGCCGCCAAGTAAAAGGAAGGCACCAGGCTTTGTTTTCAAAGAGACTGCTTCCAGCCATTGTTTTAACCTCGTTTTAAAGGATTTATTTATTGTTTTTAGATTGGATACACTGCACTATTTATTTGGACACTTTGATTTTGATTGTTATTGGTTTTTAATAAAAGCACTTTACACTTTTGCACCACCCACTTGCTTTGTTGTGCCTCACTGCCAAGCTCATCTGTGACATTACCAATAGTGTCAGGTTCAAGGGCTCCCATACGCAAGATGGGAGCATGGAGCAAACCCGCATCGTCACATGCCTGCCCCCCCATCCCCCATCCACCCCCTACCCCCCCCATTCCAAGCCCTAACCTTAAATGTTCTAATGGTGATCTGTTTATTATTCCTTCAACCTTCTGCTATTATGCACCAAAAATCTGAAATACTTTCTCAGCAGAGACACGTCTGGCTAACACCGTCGATCATTTTTAAAAAAAAAAAAAAAAAAAAAAATTCCTAAAAACCCACTCTGTAAATTTGGCCTTGTCATAAATAAAATGTAGTCCTATGTACAGAATTATCATACTCTTCATTGAATCTTCAAACTTTATTAATGTTTACAACTCTCTGTTTTCTCTTTCGGTGGTGATGTTCTGTAAGGTAAAGTATGAGGAGCACAGTGTGACCCCAACACACTCACATACAGACGATTCACTGGCTGCTCGCTCTGCGAAACTTGCACTCTGCTTGGCATCACAGGGGTTGGAATGGGCCTTATAAAGTAAAATGTGTGACGGTCTAACACACGGACATGGGCTGAGGTTTCTATTCTAAATAAACTTCACTCCACTCCACGTGTTGCCATGGGTGCCCTGGAGATCAAAAATCCCCAGTATTTTTGACTTAAGCTACTTACAGCCATGTGAAAAAATTAAATACACCCCAAAAAAATGTTTTTTATAATAACAAATGTGGACATATCAAAATCCATCTATCCATCCATCCATCCATTTTCCAACCTGCTAAATCCTAACTACAGGGTCACGGGGGTCTGCTGGAGCCAATCCCAGCCAACACAGGGCACAAGGCAGGAAACAAACCCCGGGCAGGGCACCAGCCCACCGCAGATATCAAAATCTGATGCTCATTTAAATAGTATCTGTAGATAAAGGTAATACAAGTTATCCATATTACTAACCGAGAATGGAAGGCACGGACACAGGTACACGGCGATGGGACCAGGAGACATAGTGTGCAGGCGCCTACAGCGCGCGTCTCATAAACCGCAAGCGAAGTCTGATCCACCGCGAACGAAGGAGTCACGGCTCAAAAACGAAAGAGCTCAACTAACGTAAATAAGACATGAAGCACCAACGCGCCCATAGCGAACGACTAACGACACAGCCACACAGAAAAGAGGATTCTGAACTGCACCCCAGAGGCAAACGGAAGACATTATGGGGTCCGCAAAGGTCCACAAAGATAGTACAGAAGGCGCAAGATAGTACGAAAGGCGCAGGCGCCTACAACGCGCTTCTGAACTAAACGTCCACACTACACAGCATGGTCCGGGTAATGAGAATAAACGAACTCTCCGTATTAGACGTACGGCATCCTCACACGTCCAAACCATATAGCATATGTGGATCACATTACAGTGATGCATTATTAACAGTTCAACCACAGAAAACGCTCTGTATTAACAGTAAGTGCAATTATGCATATTACTAACGGTAGACAACGGATAACTAATGGAGTCACGGTCACGGCTCCAAAACGATCCAGCTCAACTAACGGAGCTACAAAAACGAGCCCGCATGGATACGTAGGCGCCTACAACGCACGTCTGAAACCGCGGAAGCAAAACTGTCTCGGCTCCAAAACCAAACAGCTCGACTAACGGAGCTACAAAAGCGAGCCCGCATGGACAAATACAATGTACATAGACGCCTACAACGCGCATCTGAAACTGCGGAAGCAAAGCAGGCACAGGTTCAAAATGAAACACCACAACTGACGGAGATACAAAAACGAGCTCGCCTAGATAAAATCAATGAACGCAGGCGCCTACAACACGTGTCTGCAAAGCAGGCATTATGGACTGCATTAGATCCTACAATAGTTCATTTGCTTTTGCATCTACCTGGGTAAATATCTGGCCACCAGCTGGCAATGGCCCATACTGCTTTCGCGTATATGGACAAATATTACATCGGATTGGAACAGTGCACCCTGAACCACATCACGAACGCAAATATGCACAAATCTACGTGTTAGATCCAGATGACACAATCTATCAACGAATGAACCTCTGACGGAGCTACAAAAACGAGCCCGCATGGATACGTAGGCGCCTACAAAGCGCGTCTGAAACCGCGGAAGCAAAACTGTCTCGGCTCCAAAACCAAACAGCTCGACTAACGGAGCTACAAAAGCGAGCCAGCATGGACAAATACAATGAACGTGGACGGCTACAACGCGCATCTGAAACTGCGGAAGCAAAGCAGGCACGGGTTCAAAACGAAAGACCACAACTGACGGAGATACAAAAACGAGCCCGCCTGGATAAAAATACTCCATACCAAGGAGAACTCATTCAAGGACAACACACCATCTTTACTACAAATGTTGTGTATAAAGAAATATTCCAATAGATCTTTCTAATGTGCCATGCTATGGGTTCTTTACTTCCTTTGTTCGTCATCTACACCTTTACACTCCAATATATCTCATACATACAGTACATCAATGTATTTCGGGTTACCCAACACCAGGGGTTGGCGAGCGAAGCGAGCAGGGGGCGAAGCCCCCCCTAGTGTACTCCTAATCTGAAATTCCGCTCGCTCTGCAAAGCATGCACTCTGTTTGGCATCTCAAGGTTTTTAAGAAGCACAGCCATGAAAGGAGCCACAGAGGCTGCAGGGAAAGCCTCCAGATGGTGCTGGATAAGAAGGAATGATCCATGGACTAGCGTTTCTGGGACACAAGTCGAGCTGATCAACGCTGGCTGAGTCACCAGGGTGGAGGTGTCTGAGGCCTGAAATACCCGATGACACCAGATAGCCTCATTGATGAGGTGTCCCAGCGCATCGCTACATGTAAGTTAAACCAACCTGATCAGGCACAAGATTGTTTTTCCCTATATTGACAGGACTTTAAATACAAAAGACTAAATTGCAATAAACTGTAAAATTCAATTGCAAACCTGAACGTATTCTATTCTATTTTACCCCAAGTACTGGGGTAATGGGCTCCCTAACAATCCCCACCCCAACTGACGGACTGCACTTTTGTGAACTTATGAGTGCTTCGTGTAATGAAAGGCACCATCCATCCAGCCATCCATTAATTTTCTTGCCAGGTAACACAAGTCAGGGGTGCAGAAAGCCATCCTAGGAGTAGCACTGCGAGCAAAACAGACACCAACCCTGGATGGGGGGCATCAAAAGAGTGAATTAAATCATACAGGGGCTAATAAGGAGTCACCAAACAGTCTGAAAATATGTGTTTGTGAAACATGGGAGAAAAAGCAGAGTACCAGGAGGAAAAATGTAAGACACAGTCCTTATATGATTTCGCTTGTGTCCGTCCGAGCTCGATATAAAAAACGGTTGCCACAACTACTATATCCCTCCACAACAATAGCGAGGAATCCGTGTTCCTAGCAGAGTTTTGGTCTTAGGCTGATCTTCAAGTCTTCAGTTCTTCAATGTGACCAATTATCGACTGTGCTATTTGACTGTTTACTCGGTGCATACTTTGTTACTCACCGAAACGACATTATGACACTACCATTTTACACATCCTTTATCCTTCACTTCAACGTAAGCCTCCCGATAAAATGAAAAGGCACATACAGCCTAGTTGTAGTGGTCTCACTGGCCTACATAATCACACCAACGCACAGAAGCAGAAACGTCAACATCACACCAGACCAACCAGCACAGGCAAGATGCCTTGGAACAAAAAAGACAGTATGACAAACCACCGAGCGACATTATCCGAAGATCAGCGGCACCAAGTCTTGCACCTAGACAGTGAAGGAAAAACGAATTGCACACATACAACCTTTCTGAAGAGCAGCAGCAAACTGCCAGACAACAAGAAACATTATGACGGAAAAACTACACGGATTCCATACAACTGACAACTCAAAACAAGATATTCCCTTTATATTACGGCGTAGGCAATTCCCCGTTCATTTAGCATATTGTATGACTATCACCAAGTCACAACGACAAACGTTTAATAACATTGGAGTTTATTTGTCAGGCCCTGTTTTTAACCATGGCCAGTTGTACACTACATTTCCCAGAGTTACATGGAAACCCGGGTTAAACGTACAGGTACTTGCAGGTTGCACACAGGGGAATATTTTCGCCGACAATAACATTTATGCAACAAATTGCATTTTCCGACGATTATTATAGACGTCGGTATACTACATTATCCGAAGGCCACACTTCACACATACCAACTTACATGTGCCCTGCATTTCCCTTCTTATCCAATATGTTCTGTTGACCTGTTCACGTTGTACTTTGTATTGTAAACATTCATGTTGTTGTAAGTGACTATAATAACATCCCATACTAATCATGTGACTATTCAAATACCGAGTCCTCTCACAAGTCACTACTTATTAAAATAATCTTCTTTCTTACTGTAACATGTGATGTTCTTCTCTCCCTCATCATCATTTCATTTAAGCTATCATTCTTGTGAAATTTTTTCAAGCACGATTTGCTAGTATATGATAAAACTTGAACTGCAACAATGAACCGCAACAGACCTCCCATCTAGGGCTGACTATTGCCATCAGGACAGGGGGATCTTGTGATGGTTACAGAGATACACTCACTGAGTAAATGATAAGGAAAACTGTAGCGATACTGACTAGGGCTTCCATTTGCTCTCAAAAGCACCTCAGATCTTCATGGCTTGGATTCCACAAAGAAGTTGTAAACATCCCTTTGAGATTCTGGCCCATGTTAATATGATTGCACCATGAAATTATTTCAGATTTTTCCGCTTGCACATTCATGCTGTGAATCTCCTGTTTTCCCTCATCCCAAAGGTGTTAAGTTGGATTGGAGACTGGGATTGCCACTGAAGAACACTGAACTCATTGTTACCTTCAAGAAACCACTTTGAGATGACTTTTACTTTGTGACATGGTGTATTATCATCCTCTAAGTAGACATTAAAAGATGGGTAAATTGTGGTCATGAAGGGATGCACATGGTAAGCAGCAATGCTCAAATAGGCCATGACAATTAAGTGAGGATTAATTAGAATCAACGGGCCTAAAGTGTGCCAAGAAAATATTCCCTACACTGTTACACCACCACCATCAACCTAGACTATTGACGCAAAGCAGGCTGAGTGCATGGATTCATGATGTTTCAACCAAATTCTGACTCCACAACCACAAAATCGAGATTCATCAGACCAGGCTATGTTTCGAAGTCTTCAACTCTCCAGTTTTGGTCCACCTGTGCCCACTGCGGCCTCATCTTTCCTTCTGTTCTGAGCTGGCAGGAGTGGAACCCAATGTGGTCTTCGGCTGCTGTAGCCCATCTGACTCAAACTAAGATTAATTCTACATTTCAAGATGTTTTCTCTGCTCCCCACAATTGTACAGAATGGTAATCTGAGTTACTGTAGCCTTTCTGTCAGCTTAACCTGGGCTGGCATTTCTCCTCTGATCTCTCTCATCAGCCAGGCGTTTCCATCTGCAATACTGCCGCTCACTTGATGTTTTTTGTTTTGTCGGAGTAAACTCTGCAGACTGCTGTGTGGAAATTTGAGGAGATCAGCAGGTACAGTGATCATCATACCAGCCTTAACTCTGGAGCCTCACAAGGATGCACTTTAAGCCCCCTGCCATACTCTATGTATCCCATGACTGTGCAGCCACATTCAGCTCCAGTTCCATAACAGAGTTGCTGATGACACTGTGGTGCTGGGTCTCATCTCATATAATGACATGCCTGCATACTTGAAGGTAGTAGAGAACCTGGCTTCATGGAGTCAAGCAAAGAGCCAACAGCTAAATGTCAATAAAACCAAGGAGCTGGTTGTGGACTTCAGCAAGAAGCAGCAGTGGTCCTACACCCCACTAACCATCAATGGGATCCCAGTGGACACAGTAAATGCCTTCAAATACCTTGGAGTTAAAATCAAAGAATATATGAGCTGGACTTAACACACACAAGCACTGGTCACAAAGGCAAGACTGCGGTTGTATCAGTTGAGGCAGATGAGGAAATTGACACTTAATACTTTACATACATGGGGCTATTGAAAGCATACTAACTCCGAGTATCACATCCTGGTACGGTAGCTGCTCAGCACAAGACCATAAAACCCTGCAGAGAGTAATTAAAACAGCAAAGCGTCTTAGCAGTTGTGCTCTGCTCCCCCTACAGGACATTTACAATGTAGAACCAGGTCAGGGAGCATGCACTGGTACAGCATGTTGCCACACCCACCACATGATAAAATGGCTCAGGATCCCAGTTGGCAACTTCCAAGGCAGACACGTGGTCCAGTCCCAACCTCCGGAAATGACCAGCTATCTGTCACAGCCAGGTGTCATGTGGGCATCCTCTTGGCCCGGTTCAGTCGCTCAGATCCTCAACGATGACGATTCTGTGGCCTGGATCACCATCGGGGAATAACACCACATGGCTGTAGTTCTGTAACTGACGCTCCCTGACAATGCAGGTCATGTGCCTCATTCGGAACTCCATGAACAACTGCTCACTCAACACAAGGTCAAACCAGTGATAACCAAGGATTCTCCAAAGAGACATGATACCAAAGGTGTCCAGTCTTCATCTCAGGTCACTGGATAGCATCCATGTCTCACAACCATATAGCAAGACAGGAAGCACCAGGACTCTGAAGACTTGGACCTTTGTCCTTTTCATAGATATCAGGAGCACCACACACCCCTTTCCAGCGACCTCATGACCCCCAATGCTCTCCCAATCCATCTACTGACTTCATAGAAAGAGTCACCAGAGACATGAATGTCACTGCCAAGGTAAGTAAACCTCTCGATGAGCTTGACACTCTCTGTGTAGACAGACACTCTGCTGATGGCCATGCCCAGGAGGTCATTAAAGGCCTGGCTGTTGGTTTTTATCAGGACTCTCACAAGCACAGACACTCAGACTCCTTGCTAAGGACTAGAGACTCCATTGACTCCACAAAGATCACAGCATCGTCAACAAAGTTAAGATCAGCGAATCTTTCTTCACCAACAAATGCCCCACAGCCAATGGACCCCATGACCCCGCTTTATACAATTTCTTGTATTAGGAATTTGTTAGTTTTCAAATACCCCTTGGGGCCAGAGGGCAGAGTTGTACAGCTCCCCTGGAGCAACTACAGGTTAAGGGTCTTGCTCAAGGGCCCAGCAGAGTAGGATCTCTTTTGGCAGTGATGGGGATTCGAACCGGCAACCTTCTGGATACCAGCAGATAGCCTCAGAGCCACCACTCCACCCAATGCAGTCCATGCAAGCAGTGAACAGAGTAGGAGCAAAATCACACCCGTGACGAACCCCTGAATCGACTGAGAGAAAACGCAGAGGTTCAGCCTCCACTTTGAAAGCACTCGCAGTACCAGAGTCACCAGAGCAATCAAAATTATTAAAGATCCTTCACACCTCATGAACAGGCCTGTTGAGCCTAATTGAAAACACACAGACGTTTCTGTAGTCTTATGGCCAAAACTGAAAAGACTTAAAAGGAGCTTCTACTCTCAGGCCAGAAGACGTCTTAATCAGGACACTACTGCTCAACTCTTATTTATCTACAGTGAGTGCTTTTTTCTATTCACTTATTGACATTATACAGCTATCATATTCTCTATTTATGTATCTGTATCTACTGTACATTATCTATTACTTATATTATTATTTCTCTAATGCAGTCTGTTGAGCTAATCAGGCTTACATTTCCCTGCACATTGTACATGTATAATAGTGTATATGATGAATGATTAATAAAGTTTAATATATTAATCTTGAACTGAAGCTCCTGACCGGTGTCTGCATGATTCTGTGCACTGGGCTGCTACCCCGTGATTGGCCAATTTATTAATTGCGTAGATAAACAGGTGATCGGGTGTACCTAATAACTTGCTTAGTGAGTGAGTGTATATACAAATACATTTAAAATTCTGCATGTTATACACAAGTACGATGATACTAGCTAGTTTTCACTAAATTATTAGTGAAACTTTCATGGGAAAGCAAAATATGTTTACCAAATATCAATTCCAAAGTGCTAAGTTCCTTATTGATTAACTACTAGCCGACGCCCGCCGTAGCATACGGCGGTGTAAGAATAAGAACGGAAAACGGTGAGAAAGGAATTCAGAAATCAAGAAGAAATAAATATTCTTGAAAGACGCAGTGTGCATGTAGAACTTCCGGCCAAGTAGGATTACATGTGAAAGTGATAAATAAATCAGGATTTCCGAATTTACGTACTATGGCCATGGCATCCTGATAGTTTTGTTGCAGTATCTTGGACTTCCTGGAAATGTGAACGGTAATATGATCATTTTGCCTACACGTACATTGTTATTTGCAGTGCGTCTGTATTCAAACATTGTATTGTTCCATGCGCAGATCTTGTTGATGTAATCTGAGATAGTTGAGACGCGCGCCCTCTGTTTTAACATACGCATCTACAACATACTGTTGGAATAGTTTGCAGCTGGAGTGCAAAATACTAAATGTATTCCTCATTGCTAATCTGTACGCATAAAATTGGCATTGAGTAAGCCTTGTTCACTTGGCGGTTCTTTTATCGGGTACATGTTGTAAATCTTTGTGTCAGCCAATGTCTCAATAAGGGAATAAAAGTGGGTAAACCATAGGATCACAATTCATATTGAGCGTGAAAATCTGTTTACAGGAGTTGCCTATGGGATAGATGCAAATGTCCCTTTCTTCTCCAACGAAAATCCCTGCAACATCGGTGTGACATGTCGGGGCATTGTATCGTCGTAAATCCTGCCCAGGGTTTTCCTTGAAAACCATTCGTACAGATGCTGTTGAATTGGACTGAGCGATTTCATGCATGTGTTTGTATGATTTAGCGAAGGAGTTGATGGTTCTGAGCGTGGAATCTATCTGGAGAAGTACATTTTCGCTGCATACAGAGTTTGCTTTATTTTGTAAGTGTACTTCAGTAGCTTGCGCTGTGTCAAAAACATACAACTGTCCATATCCTGGAGAGGTAGAAATGTTAGCATACAGTGGAGAGATTTGGTGATAAATTTGCCCGTGTATGTTAAAACAGTATGGTCTGTGGCCAGGAGGTTGAGTTATCTGTGCACCAATGGAAGCAAATGCTAAAGAAGAGTTGTATTCTCGAATGTGTTCACGATCATTTTTAGCTTCTGATGTTTGCTGTGTAAGAAGCTGTTGTAAAGACACAGGTGGCTCCCGCAAAGGTGGTAAAGCTACTTTACCGTTGTGGCAGCACCTCGAGTACTTGTTGGATGTACTACGCTCAGCAGGCCAGTATACTGCATGATATGGAAGACGACGAATAGGAATCGAGAAATGCCATGTCGGCTGTGTGTGGGCAGGACCGGTTTTGAAGTGAAAGCAGGACGAACCAGAAGAGAAATATATATAAGAGATTAGGGAAAACATCCTGCTGCTCCACATCCCTTTCCTAGAGGACTTGAGTTTTATCACTGACATATTGCAATAAAAAACATTGTAATACTAATATTTATGGTATCATAACCACAAGACTTGGTTGATCCTCATGTGTTTCACAAGCAGGTGTTCCTAGTAATTTCCTCAGTAAATGTATGCATTACATATGAAGCGCATTTTCTTAGCAATGTGTCTATGAAAGGCGCTATATAAAATCAGCACAGCTTGAAAAGTCTCTTAGTCTCAAGGAAAGGTAGATAGATACTTTATTAATCCCCAAGGGGAAATTCACATAAAGGTGGTAGCAGGGCTGGATTAACGATTAAGCAAAATAAGCACGTGCTTAGGGCATTAAGGGAAGGCGTGGGTCACCACAGAAATTTTCCATTGTCAGATTAATCATGGATCTTATGGTGCAGCTAGGCGAGGTTCCACAAAAAGTGGCTCCCACATTAAATGAAAAAACTACATACATACATACATCCATCCATTATCCAGGAAACAAACCCCGGGCAGGGTGCCAACCCACAGCAGGGCACACACACACACATCCACAGGGGACAATTTAGAATTGCCAATGCACCTAACCTGCATGTCTTTGGACTGTGGGAGGAAACCCACGCAAACACGGGGAGAACATGCAAACTCCACGCAGGGAGGACCCGGGAAACGAACCTCAGCTCTCTTTACTGCGAGGCAGCAGCGCTACCCACTGCGCCACCGTGCCGCCCTACATACATATACATATATAAAATAATAAAATAGTAATAATAACGGTTAATTATACATATTAATCTTGGGAATACTACAAAATTAGAATCGGGTAACTGCCAGGCGGTCCACCGAGGCTCACGTGATCGTTCTCGTCTTGCTCACGTCAGCTGTCCCGTTCAGTCGTCCACTAGGCGTGAGTGCAGCTCATATTTATGGGGGCACCAAAATCTTTCAAGTGTTTAGGGCTTCTAAAGGTCTTAATCCGACCCTGGGTGGTTTATAAAATGTATGCTCCTTTCAAAGTCTCCTCTTAGGGTTGTGTACCAAGTTATTGAGCAGGCGCCATAAGAATCATCGCGCTCCCTCGTTCTGTCTCCGGGTTAGCGCCTGTCTTACCAATTCTATTGCCAGGTAAAGTTTAATTTATCGGAGAACCAAAAGTGGATCGTGGGGCTGACAAAATAAAGAGATGGCTGGGTCAAGGTATTCTTGTTTGACTTCAGTAAATCCGTTAGATATTACAGTGGTTCAAAAACAGCCGCCGCACAGATCAGGAGTGCTGGGTTCAAGTCAAAGTCAAGGCATTACCCGAGGAGGTTTTCATCCCAAATACGTGTATAGGTTAGGCAAATTCACAGCCTGCGCTTGTAGAATATGAGGGTACACATGCCCTGTGAAAGATTGCCGACCCTCTAGTGTTGTTTTTCAGCTTGCGGCATTGCTGCGGAGGAGGCTTCAGCTATGGATGTCATGATAGTCTGTGTGTGAATGGCGCTATAAAGACCGAGTACTATCGGCTTCTTGTAAGGGACTGCATTCGTCCTTTGGTCAGGCTCATCTCGTCACTATCCGACAGCGCTCGGGGTGGACACAGCCCTTGTTTATGTCGTATAATAGGAAAAATCCGTTAATACACATCACTTCAAAAGAGGACACAAAGTGTCAGTTTAGTGCCAATCTAACATATTCGTGATCGCGATGAAACAACAAGTATAGAAACCAATAAATAAGGAGAACGGAACATTGGCAAGAAACGTGGGGAGCTGGGAAGCAGAAGTGACTTTAAAACTGATAACAATGCAAACCGCAAACAAGTTTCATTGTGTCAACGGAAAAAAGAAGAAGGGTGCAGGACCAATTGGTAGCCTCCCTGCCTTTACTTGAGAAGGGTTGCTGTGTAAACTTGTTAAAGCACAAATTAGAAGGGAAGGTTGCAGAACAAAGCAGCGCGTCTTCTAATTGCTGCGGCTGGCTGGACCGCAGCCAAAAGAGCAACGCGCAACCGGCGACAAATCCAACACACATCGCCACACGCAACCAGAAGAAAGCCTCCGACCGCAGAATCACTCACCACTACCAATGTAAACAGGAGAACCACACGAAAAGAAGGAAGGAAGTCCCAAAAGTAACAAGCAAGATGAATTTCTGTTTGCAAAAAGAAAAAAAGAAATTCAGTTCTGCTCACCTAGGAGGCTGAGCTGTCCCATAGCGACAGGCGTGCGGCTCCTACTCGGCAACAGCCCGTGACATTTGCTGCGGCGCCTCGATCTGTAGACCCTTCAAAGATTACCAACTGTTGCTTTCTTCTTTGAGGGTTAACTGACTGGACACTCCAGATTATGAATTCGGGGAAAGGAAATTGCAGATTGCAGAGTTACCGGACCCGCACTCTGTAGGCAGGATCAACAGGAGGAATGACCCGTTGAGCTCATCTGTAAACGGTGTAAAACTGAGGAAAGCGGCGATCCGGTGTGCCTGTCAGGAGAAAACAGTCCGGCACCAGTGGTCAGCACCATAGACGAAAATCTCCACACAGCTGTGTGTCACTCCTTTCTTTACCGATACACCAGACTCTGCCTTCCTCGGTGGGGAGCGATTGTTTGTGTGATTCATTTCTATTGAGAGCTCTTTCAAACTTAGCAGGAAGTTCGTCTGTGACTCCGCCTCTCCCGCGCTCTACTCAAGTTTTATTGGTCAAAGATCTGTCACTCAAAAAATAATCCCAGCCCTTTACATCTGTCATCAGCTTCCCTAACTACACTAAATAGCCGAGGGTGCGGGTATCAAAGGGTGCGTGAAATGGGCAAAAATGGAGGGCATAGAACACTGAAATTTTAAAATATCAATCTACTTTAATTGAGGCTGTAGTTTTTTTCCGATTGACAGTCTTCCCTGAGCTGTCACTGCACTAAGAATACTATATACCATAATGATCTTAAATAAATACACTTTATTTACACTTTAAGTTCAGTTCTAAAGATAAACCAACCCACTCAAAGGAAAACATACTGGTTAATCCTGCAATAATAAATAAAACAACCGCATGGACTGTAAAAGGACTAAGATGATAACAGCAGATAAATGTATATGACAATCTTCAAATAAAACACGGCTGTAATCCTGGTCTTGAAATCCCTGAAACATTCACATGCAGATTGTGGAAGAAAATAATGGGCCATGGAGATGGGATACATAAGAAGATATACTGTAGGGAGAAATAAATACACCACAAAAAAACTACAATTATCCCTGTCCATATAAAGTATCCATCTATCTCTTATATTGTGCCTTTGACATCATTCTATTACATAGTGCCTTTCACATCTATCTATCTATCTATTACATAGTACCTTTCACGTCTATCTATCTATCTATCTATTATATAGTGCCTTTCACATCTATCTACAGTATCTATCTATTACATAGTGCCTTTCACGTCTATCTATCTATCTATCTATCTATTGGTTAAATAGTGTCTTGCCTATCTATCTATCTATCTATCATATAGTGCCTTTCATATCTATCTATCTATCTATGATATAGTGCCTTTCATATCTATCTATCTATCTATCTATGATATAGTGCCTTTCATATTTATCTATCTGTCTATCATATAGTGCCTTTCATATCTATCTATCTATCAATTATATAGTGTCTATCATATCTGTCTATCTATATATCTATCTGTTCTTCTATAATGCCTTTCACATCTATCTATCTATCATATAGTGCCTTTCATATCTATCTATCAATCATATAGTGCCTTTCATATCTATCTATCTATCTATCTATGATATAGTGCCTTTCACATCTATCTATCTATCTATCTATGATATAGTGCCTTTTATATCTATATATCTATCTATCTATCAATCATAGAGTGCCTTTCATATCTATCTATCTATCTATCTATGATATAGTGCCTTTCACATCTATCTATCTATCTATCTATGATATAGTGCCTTTCACATCTATCTATCTATCTATCAATCATATAGTGCCTTTCATATCTATCTATCTATCTATGATATAGTGCCTTTCACATCTATCTATCTATGATATAGTGCCTTTCATATCTATATATCTATCTATCAATTATATAGTGTCTTTCATATCTATCTATCCATCTGTATATTTTCACACTGATCAACCTATTATATAGTGCCTTTCATATCTATCATTTTATAGTATATTTAACCTCTATCCATATATTTTCCTTAGTGCCATTCACATCTCTCTCTCACTAACAGTCTTTCATGTTTCACGTTTTTCTTTTGTGCATTTCCCTAACATATATACTTAAGTTACCTGCTGAGCTGTTTGATCTCCGCCCCATCCAGTTGTGTTTTTTTTCCACTAAATCCTCCTTTTTCCCCCACCAAGCCCCCTTGAATCCCAAACCCCACGCCTCTTTCCGTTGTGTTTTGTCCAGATAATCTCTGCAGTCTTCTTTATTGAAGTATTTGCTCCGTTTGTAATCCCTGGCGATGTCTTCACATGTAGATTTTGCAATAAGCCAATGGCAGAGTATGTTTGTCTTTTCTGGTGATATCGTATCTATTTTGTACGTTGGCGGTGTACATTAAAGGTCCTGGGCTTTAACTCACAGCCGTTTTGTCCTTGAGGTGGCTGCTCACTTTCAGTACAAGTTCAGAGTTGTAGCATGGGCACATGAGATGGGAGGCACAGTACAGGAGCCTCTCCATTTTTATTTCATGTGCCAGACATGGCAGCAGTGGGGTGAAGAACCTTACAGTTCAGGGAGGCAACCCAAAAGTGAAATCCAAGAAAAGCAAATGGCTTGAGAGGTGTTTTAAAAGGCCAAGAATAAACAGCCTACCAAAATGACTTAAATGCCTGGCCCAGTCTCATGCATTAAACCAACATAAGGAAAACTGGTAAGCTGGAAATTCTTTTATGGGTCTCATTAGAAAGCTTTGTTATTTAAAATAACTGAACAATCAATTAAAAAAAAATGGAAAAACACATGGATTGTATTTAAATTTCACATTTATTTTCTCCATCATCAGTACAGTAGAAACCAATTTCCTGAGGGCAAAAATGTGTAACCTTTGTTCATATTCTGTCATTTCAAAAATGGGAGTCAATCTAACAATGGGGGAAAATAGGAAAAAAATAAATAAACACAAAATGCTAAAATTTAAATTTTGGGTTTGTGAAAGTGTCCAATAAGAGGCCTATCACTGGTGGGTTGGTGGGAGGGGGGAACGCAGAAGAAAAGTTACTCTGCTTGTTTGAGCCCATCAACAACAAGGCCAAGCTCGTAGCAGATGGTCTCGTAGCGGTAGGCCATTCGGATCTGAGCCACGTTGGTTTTGCGGATGTCGTTGCCCTCTGGACCTTCCTTCATGTAATTCTCTCCCAAAAAGCGAACTTTTTCCTGAGGAGAAAATACAAGTAAAGAGTTTAAAAAGAAAATTATTAAAATGTGTCAATAATGGATATTATTTTGATTTCATTGTGTTGTTATACATTTACTGGACAAATTATTAGGAACACCCGTATGCCTGCTTATCCATTCAATTATCTAATTAGCCAATCATGTGGCAGCAGCACAATGCATAAAATCCTGCAAATACAGGTCAGGAGCTTCAGTTCATGTTCACATCAAACGCCAGAATGGGGACAAAATGTGACCTCTGTGATTTCCACCATAGCATGATTGTTGGTGCCAGACGGGCTGATCTGTGTATTTTCTATTAAATTTTGATCTCCTTAGATTATCACTGTGGCACGGTGGCGCAGTGGGTAGCACTGCTGCCTCGCAGATGGGAGACCTGGGTTCGCTTCCCGGGTCCTCCCTGCATGGAGTCTGCATGTTCTCCCCGTGTCTCCTCCGGGCGCTCCGGTTTCCTCCCACAGTCCAAAGACATGCAGGTTAGGTGGACTGGCGATTCTAAATTGTCCCTAGTGTGTGCTTGGTGTATGGACGTGTTTGTTTGTGTCCTGAGGTGGGTTGGCACCCTGCACAGGATTGGTTCCTGCCTTGTGCCCTGTGTTGGCTGGGATTGGCTCCAGCAGACCCCCGTGACCCTGTAGTTAGGAATATAGCGGGTTGGAAAATGGATGGATGGATAGATTATCACACACAGCAGCATCTACAGTTTACTCAGAATGATGCAAAAAACCAAAAACATCCAGTGAGCGTCAGTTCTGTTGGAAGAAGACACCTTAGTGATGACAGAGGCCAGAGGAGAATGGCCAGACTGCGTCGAGCTGACAGAAAGGCAACAGTAACTGAGATAACCAACTGTGGTGAGCAGAAAAGCATCTCAGAATGCACAGCATGTCAGACCTTGAGGTGGATGGGCTACAACAGCAGAAGACCAAGTCGGGTTTCACTCTTGTCAGCCAAGAAAAGAAAGTTGGGGCTGCAGTGGGCACCGACTCACCCAAACTGAACAGTTGAAAACTGAAGAGATGCAGCCTGGTCTGATGAGTCTCAATGTCTTCTGTGTCACACACATATGGTATGGTCAACATTTGGTGCCAACAGAATGAATACATACACCTGCCTTGTGCCAACCATCCAGGCTTGTGGTGCTGGGATAATGGTTTTCTTAACACACATTGAGCCCATTAATACCATTAATCATTGTTTGAGTGGCGCTCATTTTGAGTACTTCACAAGACCACGTGCACCCTTTCATGGCCTGCAATTGACCCATCTTCTAATGGCTGCTTCCAGCATGACAAGGCACCATGTCACAATACAAACTGGTTTCATGAACATGGCAATGTGTTCAGCGTTCTTCAGTGGCCTTCCCAGCCAGTAGATCTCAGACCTTTGAGATGTGGAAGAACAGGAGATCAGCAGCCTGAAATCTGCAGACGTTTTGTGATGCAGTCACATCAACATGGACCAGAATCTCAAAGGAACGTTTCCATAATCTTGTGGAACCCATGGCATGAAGAACTGAGGCCATTTAGAGAGCAAAAGGAAGTCCTACCTAGAAGTGTTTTTAAAAATTTCCTCAGATAGTGTGTGTCAAAAAGGCACTTTGGGATCACTTGAAAAACTTATGTTATTATAGTGGAATAATAATCCATCCATCCATCCATCCATTTTCCAACCTGCTGAATCCGAACACAGGGTCACGGGGGTCTGCTGGAGCCAATCCCAGTCAACACAGGGCACAAGGCAGGAACCAATCCCGGGCAGGGTGCCAACCCACCGCAGGACACACACACAAACACCCACACACCAAGCACAAACACATTAGGGTCAATTGAGAATCACCAATCCACCTAACCTGCATGTCTTTGGACTGTGGGAGGAAACCCGCACAGACACGGGGAGAACATGCAAACTCCACGCAGGGAGGACCCGGGAAGCGAACCTCAGGTCTCCTAACTGCGAGGCAGCAGCGCTACCACTGCGCCACCGTGCCGCCCATGGAATAATAAGCAACTACTAAATTACATAAAACACAACATAACAAATCAGCATCCCCTGGGGTCCATCGTGCAACCCTGTTGCTTCGAGCAAAGCACAGAAACCAGTACTGGACAGGGTGGCACATACCATTGCAGGATTACGTACACACTTACACTCGCACCGGCCCAGTTTGGAATTACCAACCAACCTAACCCACATGTCTTTGAGAAGAAGCAGGAGAACAACAACCCGAAGAGCAGGACATGAATGAAAATCTAACTGAATGCAAATATTTTTTTTACATATTACATTCCCTGAAGGAAGTCTCTTCTAGTCGTCCTTCCAAAGTTTGTTGGCAAGTCCTGCCTTGGTAGTAACTCTGTGGAAGTGCTTTTCTCACCACTCAAAGTGTATTACATAGTGAGCGGGAGCCACTTCAACCACCGCTAATGTGCAGTATCCACCTGAATGATGCGACGGCAGCCATTTTTGCACCAGTAAGCTAATAGGTGGTGAAGTGGTAAGAAAGTGATAGCCAATTAGAGACAGGGGATCATTAGGGGGTGTGAAGGACGGCCAGCAGGCTTACCCAGCCTGGATGCCCTCAGAATGGAATGACCAAGGGAGAGAGTATGCACAGGGCATTATCTCCCCCGGAGCGCTAGATGGCAACCCTCTTGGGTTGCAGCAGTGCCTCAGATTCCCACAGGGTAGCATGGGACATGGAGTTCTTCATCTCAGCCCAGTTGGATTCTGTGGTTGCCCCCGGTCATTGGGCTACAGGCACTGGGGAGCCCTGAGTCATGGGATTTCTGTCTTACACAGAAGTGCTTTCGGAAAACATGTATGGAAGACTGAAAGTACTCCTGGGTAGAAGATAAAAGGAGCTGCCTGCTTCAGATGGATGAGCCAGAGTCAGGAGAAAGGTGGACAAAGGATGTGAGAAGGAGTGGAGGAGGCAGTGACAGAGAGAAAGAGAAAAAGAGTTGCTTTATTGTGCCGAAAATTGTGCATATTACATATACTTGTGGCTGTGGTGGTGGGAAATGCTTGTTTTAAAGAGTTTCCCACAAATAAAGACTCTTTGTGATTTTAACTTGTGTCCGTGCCAGTTTGTGTTGGGTGTCTGAGGTGCTGGAGTGCCCCCTGGTGTCCACAGAGGGCAGAATTTAGCCTGGACATTGGGATACACCCTACTCTTTACAATGGCTGCCTAAAGATCTTTTATGACCACAGAGAGTCAGGACCTTCATTTTACGTTTCATCTGAAGGACAGTGCCATTTTTATAGCACAGTGTCCCTGTCACTGCACTGGGGCATTGGGATCCACACAAAGACCATAGGGTAAGCACCCCCTGCTGGCCTCACCAACACATCTTCCAGCAGCAACCTAATCTTCTCCTAGATGGTCTCCCATCCAAGTACTGGCCAGGCCTGAACATCTTTAGCTTCATGTGGATGACCTGTTCTGAACTGCAGGTGGTGTAGCTCCTTTGCTTCTTCTAACGTAGACTGGCTGGTGTTGCAATTTGAATGGTAGAGGGGACCTACTTTTCTTGTTTCGCTAGCAGTAAAGCTGGTTAGAGTTTAGAGTTTATCTAATATAATCCAATCTAATCAAATTTGTGTTGAAATTGTAAAGGACAGCATGCATGGGCTGGCATTGGGATTGACCGGATTCCCCCTAACCAGCCGGGGGAGGCTCCGTATCAAGGCTGTATGCCTGCCCAACCTGCTAGATGGCAGCATCCCTGGGCTTCAGTACCCATTTGGACACCCCCAAAGAATGCTGGGAACTGTAGTCCAGTGGGGGGAAGCTCTGCTGGGTTTTCCACAGGTGCCACCAGAGAGAGAGCTCCAGGGAGTTACGCTCCTTACTTTATGGGACTTCTGTATCACACGGAAATGATTCCAATGAGCACAGAAGTACTGCTAGGTCTTCAATAAAAAGAAGCACACTGCCTTGTCCAGGCGAGTCTGAGTAAAGAGAGGAACTGATCAAACTTGTCTGGAAGGAATGGAGGAATAAAAGAGAGAGAGAGACTTGTGTCATTGTGGTTGGGGTTTAGGGTGCTGCACCCTCCCCTATTAGTCACAGAATTAAATGGGTTTTTGCCCTGCCTCATCATTCGGCCCACTGCAACAGTTAACATTTGCATCAGTGTTGGCGTATTATTATTAAGGCTAATATGTCTGATCTAATGTTTCACCATAAGTATTATGCTCACTGCTGTATTATATTTATTTGTACTAAATGTATGTGTTCTTTGTGATATGTTTTATTGTCACGTCATGGTCTCTTCTGTAAAGCCTGCTGACAAACCAAATTTCCCTCTTGGGACAATAAAAAATGAATTGAATTGAACAGAATTGTAAATTGTGCAGACACACATGAAACAGGGTATGCTTGAACAAATCTCTCAGTGTCAGTTTGAAAGAGCCTGCACAAGGACTCATGTCAACAAGTAAAATATGCTGCTGCCCAATTGAGTCAAGTATAATTTGAAGCTTTTTTCCTTTCTCTTTTCCCACGATGCACACCTTATCAGTCTAGTCACGCAGTATCTACATTACAAAACACCACTGCCCCACCATCCTCAAGCCATACTGTACCTCGTGAGAGAGACCACTCTGCAGGACGCTGCTCCGGGAGATTTCACACAAGTCACAAGTGCTGAGTTTGAACACCTGGGCTGCAATGGCGTATTCTTCCATCAGTGGCTCCTGTTCATGTTCAAGAAATATGAAGAATGATTATTCTGCACTAACATGACATTTCCTTGCAGAGTCATTCAGCATAGTTCAAGACATCCTATTTCCTCCGTAGATATTTTATTTTGTTGCTATCAGATGAAGGAATCAGCAAGCGGTCGTCAAGTTTGAAATCTGCATTAACCACGTCATACGTGTGTTTAAAGCTTTTAAACTTCAAACCCTGAGGTTGTAGTTTCAAATCCTGCTTCTAACACTGTGTCACCATGAGCAAGTCACTTCACCTGCCAAAACAAAGGAAATGTACTTCATTGTGCCTGAAATGTTGTAAGTCACCCTGGATAAACGTGTCAGCCAAATAATAAGTAATATGCTTGGAGCGATCATCTTCAAAGCTGTAAATTAGTTAGAGCCCGTGTGAGGATATTAAAATTACATCCTTCAAATGTATTTGGTATTCCTTACTAAGTTTTCAGTCTTCACTAATGTAGTGGATAGCTGGCAGGTCCATTTTGATAGATAGATAGATAGATAGATAGATAGATAGATAGATAGATAGATAGATAGATAGATAGATAGATAGATAGATAGATAGATAGATAGATAGATAGATAGATAGATAGATAGATAGATAGATATTGATTTTAGTATAGTCGGCAGGATAGATAGATAGATAGATAGATAGATAGATAGATAGATAGATAGATAGATAGATAGATAGATAGATAGATAGATAGATATTGATTTTAGTATAGTCGGCAGGATAGATAGATAGATAGATAGATAGATAGATAGATAGATAGATAGATAGATAGATAGATAGATAGATAGATAGATAGATAGATAGATATTGTCTTTGTCACTTTTACAAAGGAAAATAATAACAAACCGAATAGTAATAAAAGTACTTTACAAAATGTACAAATTGCATTTAAGGTCTATATTGCACAATGAGAGAATGATACAGGACAGTTTTATTCTGAGTTCTGGCCTGGGGATCACCTTCACTGGCTCTGAGATGGTAAGCAGTACCATCTAGGGACAAGAGGGGGCGCGGGTGCTAAACACTTCTAGTCTTTCAACCGCACTTTTGACAAGGTAACCAAGGGTGACAGCTAGCCCCGCCCCTTCTGCCCAGGATGCCATAAAAAAACAAAAAACAAAGGAGGAATTCTTTTGAAACCAGGATCTTAACTGAGACAGAGCTCCCGCTGTCATGCCATAGTAAAGGAAACACACACACACCCCCATTCCCCCCCCGCCCCCCTTTAAGCAAGTGCCAAGGGCATGGATCCTTTTTCTTAAGCCGGGTAGCATGGCTGGCACCCCAGCTTTTCTTCTGGCTTCTCAGTCTGGTCATTCGGTCAGACCCTTTCGATAACATGATGTTTTAGATAAGATGATGTTTTCTAAGATCCACGCTAAAAAAGCCTGATGTAATGACACTCTATGCTCCATACACCACCCTAAGATTTCTTGAGGAGGAGTTCACTTATTTTAATCTTAAATCTGTTATTAGCTGTCTTGGGCTCTGTTGGCACATGACATAAGCAGTGTGTATTGATTGACTTTGGATTGTCCTTCACATCCACCCTCCAAACTCATTCACCCACCTTAGTGTAGTGGAACTGCATCGGATCATCAGTGGAAAGAGAAATGACGAGGCCCTTCTGATGGAACTCCAGCAGCGGGTTCTTGGCATATTCCAGGAAAAGGCTGTTATTACTCAAAGGGGACATGGCGATAGGAATCTGGGTCAGAAAGTACAAATACTGGAGGACTGGGCTCTGGAAAAAGGAAATATAAAAGACAAGCGTCAGCACAACATATTGTTTCACATGCGTTCCTATCTTAAAAGCATACTATGAAGCGATAAAACCTCCCAACTTTAAGGCATCCATACCCTGGCGTGATGTTAGGGCAGCAATTTCCGATAAATAATAATAATAATTCATTACATTTATATAGAGCTATTATCACTACTCAAAGTGTGGGGAGCCTCTTCAACCACCATACAACCAATTTGCAACATCCACATGGATGAAGCAATGGTAACCATTTTTGCACCAGTACGCTCACCACACATTACCTATTAGGTGGTGGAGTGGTGAGAGAGAGAGACGATTAGAGACAGGGAATTATTAGGGGGCCAGAATGACTGGGCCGTGGTGGGCAATTTAGCCTGAACATTGGGATACACCCTACTCTTAACGAAGGTTGCCCAGGGACCTTCTATGACCACAGGACCTCAGTTTTACATCTCATCTGAAGGACAGCTCCATTTTAACATCACTGTTACCCCTAATCACCGCACTGGGACATTGGGATCCACACACAAACCACTGGGTGCCCCCTGCTGGTCTTGCCGACACCTCTTGCAGCAGCAACCCAAGCTTTTCCTAGATGGTCTCCCATCTAAGTACTAGCCGGGCCCAAACATGCTTAGCTTCAAGTAGCTGACCCAGTGACTCCAGCAGGTCTGCTCTGCCAGACTACATTTCCCAGCATGCCTTTCTGGTTTCCTACTGGGCATCAAGATCCAGGGCTGCTGCCATCTAGCGTGCTGGGGGAATAAAAAGCCTCGATCGACGTCTTTCTTTCCCAGTGGGCTGTCTGTCCATCCCTTTTGGTCCTTCCTTTCGGGTCTGATCCCTTCTTCCTCCCCGGCCGGGATGCTTATCTGCCTATTAGGCGTCTCCCGTCCGGGTAAGGAACCATCCCCTCTCCTGGCTGGGATGCCCTTCCAGCCCATGTGGCATCTACAAGGGATTTCAAGCATATCCAATGGTATGCAAATGCACAACACAGTCGATATGATGAGATGGACTCACCATTGTACCATTAAACCCATTTTAATAAATGGCTGTTTTGCTATGCTAGCTTTGACAATAATGTTCATTCAAAACAGGAAATAGGTTCCTGAAGTCCATCGCTACCAGTGTAAAGGCTTAGTAAAGGTTTAATAATGTTGAGATAAATATATTTTAAAACAGGTGTACATCAAAGATGTGATGATTTTTAAAAGGTTAGTATGAATGGCCATGCGCTCCATTAGTTCCAATGTCAAGCACCAGTGTCGGTAAAATGATTCTTTAAATTTATAGAAAACCCAGATGTTTGGAGCACGATTTTGCGTGACAAACACTTATATGCCCTCTTTGTAAAGAAATAACTTTTACTTGAAAAATACCAAACTTATCTTTTAATACAAAATCTTCTTTGCACCTCTGCTACACATTTAGATTCAACCGCATGCAATAATGGTGAACACGTGATGAGGCTTCAACCAGCTGGCCACGGCCACTGAAAGTGCGCTTAGCAGACGACACGGCCGCAGCACTACAGTATTTATACAGAACTATCGTACGCTGTCTCTCCCTTATTCAGATTGTATTTACAATGTAAACACATTTTATAATATTAAGACCTGACTGACCTTTTTAAGGTTGAGACCATGGGAGATGTTGTCAGCAGTCATGAAAGAAGCCAGCAAATGAGTCACCGCACCGGCTTCACCGCAGTGTGGACGGAACAGGAAGGTGTTCATCCCTCGCTGCCTGAGGTACACAGAAAAGACAATGTTACACTAAAGCCCCATCCGTACCTGAATGCTCTTTATTTTTACGGATTCTTTTTTTCTAACATTTCCACTGGTAATCAAGTGCACAAGGATGGTAAAAAGAATCAGAAATCAAAAATGATTTTAAGGAATATTACAATATAATATTATCTTGATATGTGAGTCATAATACAATAAAACCAGAATTTGTAAAAAATATTTTGAATATATACAGTACATATATATACGTCAGCTTAAAATTCCTAGAGCTAAACTTAAAAGAAGTTGTGAGGCGGCCTTCTGCTGTTATGCACCTAAAATCTGGAATAGCTGACCGATAGAAATTGATACGGTGGAGCACTTTAAAACACTGCTGAAAACACATTACTTTAACATGGCTTTCTCATAGCTTCATCTTAGTTTAATCTTGATGCTCTGTATATTCAATTAATTATCATTATTATTCATGGTGGCTCTAAAATCCGTACTAACCCCTACTTTCTCTTCTGTTCTTTTTCTGGTTTTCTGTGGTGCTGATCTGCACCACCACCACCTGATCAAAGCAAAGTGATGTCCTTACATTGATGGATTAAAGGCCAGAAGTCCCCATGACTGTCATCATCAAGTTATTCCATGTGATCCCTGAATACCATGAGGACTGATTGAGGTCATTGATGTTAGGTAGAATGCATAGAGGGGGCTGGGTGGTCTCGTGGTCTCAGAACCCCTGCAGATTTTATTTTATTTTTCTCCAGCCGTCTGGAGTTTTTTTTTGTTTTTTCTGTCCTCCCTGGCCATCGGGCCTTACTTTTATTCTATGTTAATTAGTGTTCCCTAATTTTAATTCTTATTTATTTTGTCTTATTTTTATTTCTTCATCATGTAAAGCACTTTGAGCTACATAATTTGTATGAAAATGAGCTATAGAAATAAATGTTGTTGTTGTTGTTATTCAAGGAGTGGATGTAGAGGCGGTGCACTCCTATTAGTACTTGCGGATCCACATCAAAGACAGGTTGGATTGGTCTCATAACACAGAGGAACTGAGAAGAAAGGGCAGAGCAGGCTCTTCTTCCTTAGGAGACTTCCTTTAATGTGGCAACTGACATCCTTCGACAGCTCTGTAATGGCCAGTGTGGTGTGCCGGGCTGGTAATACTGTGCCCAGAGAGTGTATATGTGAATGCGGTTAAAATTCTGGGTGCTATACAGTATATAGTTGTGCTCATCAGTTTACATACCCTGGCGGAATTTGTGAAATATTGACCACTGTTTGGAAATACAGTGCATCTGGAAAGTATTCACAGCGCATCACTTTTTCCACATTTTGTTATGTTAAAGCCTTATTCCAAAATGGATTAAATTCTTTTTTTTCCTTAGAATTCTACACACAACACCCCATAATGACAACGTTAAAAAAGTTTACTTGAAATTTTTGCAAATTTATTAAAAATAAAAAAAAATGAGAAAGCACATGTACATAAGTATTCACAGCCTTTGCCATGAAGCTCAAAATTGAGCTCAGGTGCATCCTGTTTCCCCTGATCATCCTTGAGATGTTTCTGCAGCTTCATTGGAGTCCACCTGTGGTAAATTCAGTTGGTTGGACATGATTTGGAAAGGCACACACCTGTCTATATAAGGTCCCACAGTTGACAGTCCATGTCAGAGCACAAACCAAGCATGAAGTCAAAGGAATTGTCTGTAGACCTCCGAGACAGGATTGTCTCAAGGCACAAATCTGGGGAAGGTTACAGAAAAATTTCTGCTGCTTTGAAGGTCCCAATGAGCACAGTGGCCTCCATCATCCATAAGTGGAAGAAGTTTGAAACCACCAGGACTCTTGCTAGAGTTGGCCGGCCATCTAAACTGAGCGATCGGGGGGAGAAGGGCCTTAGTCAGGGAGGTGGCCAAGAACCTGATGGTAACTCTGTCAGAGCTCCAGAGGCCCTCTGTGGAGAGAGGAGAACCTTCCAGAAGGACAACCATCTCTGAGACAAAGATTGAACTCTTTGGTGTGAATGCCAAGCGTCATGTTTGGAGGAAACCTGGCACCATCCCTACAGTGAAGCATGGTGGTGGCAGCATCATGCTGTGGGGATGTTTTTCAGCAGCAGGGACTGGGAGACTAGTCAGGATAAAGTGAAAGATAACTGCAGCAATGTACAGAGACATCCTGAATGAAAACCTGCTCCAGAGCGCTCTTGACCTCAGACTGGGGCGACGGTTCATCTTCCAGCAGGACAACGACACTAAGCACACAGTCAAGATATCAAAGGAGTGGCTTCAGGACAACTCTGTGAATGTCCTTGAGTGGCCCAGCCAGAGCCCAGACTTGAATCCGATTGAACATCTCTGGAGAGATCTTCAAATGGCTGTGCACCGACGCTTCCCATCCAACCTGATGGAGCTTGAGAGGTGCTGCAAAGAGGAATGGGCGAAACTGGCCAAGGATAGGTGTGCCAAGCTTGTGGCATCATATTCAAAAAGACTTGAGGCTGTAATTGCTGCCAGAGTTGCATCGACAAAGTATTGAGCAAAGGCAGTGAATACTTATGTACATGAGATTTCTCAGTTTTTTTATTTTTAATAAATTTGTAAAAACCTCAAGTTTCATTACATCTTGCCTGAAGAAGGGGCCTGAGTTGCCTCGAAAGCTTGCATATTGTAATCTTTTTAGTTAGCCAATAAAAGGTGTCATTTTGCTTGGCTTTTCTCTACATTCATAATGGCTAACACGGTACAACACCCTAGTACTACAAAAATCTCAAGTAAACTTTTTTCACGTTGTCATTATGGGGTGTTGTGTGCAGAATTCTGAGGAAAAAATGAATTTAATCCATTTTGGAATAAGGCTGTAACATAAGAAAATGTGGAAAAAGTGATGTGCTGTGAATACTTTCCGGATGCACTGTAAGTAATTACGCAGAACTTTTTCCTTTTAATTAGGGAGCGTGCTCAGGCTCATCAATTTATTATCACCCAATTGTGCACACCCTTTTAAAATCACAATGATAACTGAAATCCCCCAAATGGGCCTGTTCAAACATTTACACACCCTTGAATGTTGGGGCTAATAAGATACACACAAGTCGACACACACAGGTTCAAATTAAGGGTAATAAAGTGAGAGGGTCCACACCTGTAATCAGTGACTTTGTATAAATAGTCAATTTAAATTCATGCAGCGCTGCACTGACTTTGCTGGATAGCAAGCGATGGGGAAAGCAGAAAAAAAACTGTTAGAAGATCTGCGAGAAAAGATTGTTAATTTGTATAAATCAGTAAAAGGATATAAAAAGATATCCACAGATCAGAAAATGTCTGTCAGTAGTGTACAGACTCTGATAACAAAGTGGATAGTTAGGGGTTCTGCTGTTACCAAGCCACGGTCAAGTAGACCAACCGCGATTTCAGCCACAACTGCCAGAATCATTTGTTGTAATGCCAAACGATGGCCAATATTTAACAAATTCTGCCAGGCTGTGTAAAATTACGAGCACAACATTACATGTACAATGCTACTGGCATGTTTTCATTAAATTATTAATGAAACTTTCACAGGAAAGCAAAACAGTATTCATTTCTCAAATGTTAAGTTCTTTATTAATTAACCATTAAGGATGACATCCTGCTCGTCCACATCAAGTCAAGTCAAGCTGAGGAACATGCACTGGTACCCCACTACACAACGAGACAACTCTGGATCCTGGTTGGCAATCCCCCCAAGCAGACACGCGGTCCAGTCCCACCCTCCAGTAATGACCCTCTATCTGCCACAGCCCGATGTTACATGGGTGACCCCTTGGCCTGGTCCAGACACTTGGGTCCCCAACAATGAGGATCTTATGAGCCGGATCACCCTCGGGGAAATGCGGCACATGGTCGTAGTGCCGTAACTTACGCTCCCTCACAATGCAGGTAATGTGCCTCATTCGGGACACCATGAGCAACACAAAGTCAAACCAATGGTACCCAAGGATTTTCCGGAGAAACACCGAAGGAGTCCAGTCTTCATCTCAGGTCACTGGATAGTGTCCATGTCTCGCAACCATATAGCAAAACAGGCAGCAACAGGGGCCTCATGCATAACCGCCGTGCGTAGAACTCACACTATAACATGGAGTAAGCACAAAAGCAGGAATGTGTGTATGCAGGAATCTGTACGTACGCAAACTTCCACGTTCTTCGGCTACATAAATCCCGATCAGCGTGAAAAGTAAAGCACGTGCTCGCGTCTTCTGTCCCGCCCCAACTCCTCCCAGAATTACGCCTCTTTGAATATGCAATTCAATATAAATAGCCTTCTGTGAAAAGACAATGGGAAAAGCACGGGGGAAAATATAAGAATTTCAGCGAATACCAAATGGAGGCAAAGGAAACACGTACTATTTGTTGGTTTAAACAGTGGTATAGTCAATAAAATGAAGTTGATCAAGTGATAGAGTGTCAGAGAAACTCGAAAGCTCAAGTTCACAAAATCACATATCAAAGTCTCCGTGAAAAGGCAAGTCGTAGCCCACCGTCTGAGTGTCATATGAAAGCTTATTAGGGTACAGACAAAAAAAATAGGCACACAGTGGGAAAAAAGCACAAAATGTCAACTTTAATCTCGAAATTTCCACCTTAATCACGTAGTTTATTTTGCCATTAAAGTAGAACATCATAAACTTCATCTTAAAATCGTTTAATTTACTAGTTTCTCAAATCCCATTGTAACTAAAGTAGCACATTAAATGCTTTGTTCTGTATTTGATCTTCTATGTGTGTGAATCACTACCTGCTTCTTAAACGGGCCTTCTTTTTCTCTGACAGGACACAGAATCCATTACATTCGTGATATTACAGCTCTCTGAATAATTAAAATACTGAGATGTGTACGTGATATCTTTTTCATGATGATAGGAGTTAAAGCATGTTATTAAACATGGGAACACGGTGGCACAGTGCTTGTTCATGTCTCACGTAAGAGGCTTGCTGCGCCATGCGCGACCTTCAATGAAATAATTTATTGCAGCAGTACTGTCTCTTTCAAATGTACTAACGCCCAGTTCCTGTCCTTACTTTTCTTTCTCCAAATACCCAATTGCCACACAATCAGCTCTGTAATAGACATGAAGCCATCTGCAAGCTTAGAACGCCGATTCTTCAAAACTTTTAAGGAACATTGAAATATCTTCGTAGTACATGTTTAATTATTCTATCCGTGTATCCTTCCAGTGTCGCGTCAGCACGAGCAAGAATGCAACACAATGCAGGAACAATCCATGAACTAGCTAGCGCTGCGGTACCGTGTCTTCACATGTTTAATTATTAACAATACAGATTATTTAAATGAAGTTAAAGTTTTATCTGTATAATATAATCAACATATTTTGCTGCATTTCATCTTAAAAATGATATCGTCATCGTATGTAAATACGCGCTTTATAAAGTGGCGCAGGTTGTGCAATATTATAACTGTATCCCAAGTTTACAGTGAGGTGATTGTACTTATAAGTCCAAACAGTTCTACAAGGAGCACTTGATGGACTGATTGAGTGCGTTTATAGTTCTTGGGATGAAACTTTTTCTAAACCGCGAAGTTCGTACAGGAAAGTCTCTGAAACGTTTTGCTGTGGCTGAGTCAGCGTCTTCTTCATGCTGTGTACCGATAATTCTCTTTCCGATCAGCTGCTGCTGTGATTCCCCACTCAGATACAGTGATATAAATACTCCGAGTGGTGCAGTGAGAGTAATATGGAAAAAGATGATCTGCTGTGGCAACCCTTAACGGGAGCAGCTGAAAGAAGAAGATGCATTGAGAGTAACAATGCTAAAGCAGTTATGGTATTTGGAATACTATGGCTATTCCCTAGACCATTATATTGCTGCAGGTTAATTACAATCAGATCCATCCATCCATCCATTTTCCAACCCGCTGACTCCGAAAACAGGGTCACGGGGGTCTGCTGGAGCCAATCCCAGCCAACACAGGGCACAAGGCAGGAAACAATCCCGGGCAGGGTGCCAACCCACCACAGGACACACACAAACCAAGCACGCACTAGGGCCAATTTAGAATCGCCAATCCACCTAACCTGCATGTCTTTGGACTGTGGGAGGAAACCGGAGCGCCCGGAGGAAACCCACGCAGACACGGGAAGAACATGCAAACTCCGCGCAGGGAGGACCCGGGAAGCGAACCCAGGTCTCCTAACTGCGAGGCAGCAGCGCTACCACTGCGCCACCATGCCGCCCTACAATCAGATGCATTACACTAATAAACAATATGCAGTTAGTTTCAGTGTATTTATAAAGCTGCGTCAGGAATGTGGGTTTAAGAAAGAAAGGGTAACCACACAGGAACAGTAGCACTGCTTTGACGCTGGGTGCCGCCAGTCTGCAAAACTGAGCGGAGAAATTTGCGTACGCCAGAGCATGAGGTACCGTGGAAAAGTGTGTGGCTTTACGGCAAGTTTAGGTTTTATACATCGCGATTTGAGCGTGGAAACGTTCGATCGCAACATTTCTGTGTGTACACACCATTTATACATGAGGCCCCAGGACTCTATAGACTTGGACCTTCGTCCTTCTGCATAGATATCAGGAGCGCCACACACCCCTTTCCAGAGACCTCATGACCCCCCATGCTCTCTCAATCCATCTACTGACTTCATAGGAAGAGTCACCAGAGTCATGAATGTCACTGCAGAGGTATGTAAACCTCATGTTTTCAATAAACTGAACTTAATTGGCCAATTGCTGATAAAGGTAGAAAGGGAAGAAGACCTACGGTGTTTAAGAGTGAAATCATGCTCAGTGGAGATGAAGCCAGATTTTAATTGCTATCATCTAGTAGAACTTGGCTTTGAGCAGATAAAAATTACATATTATGGATAACTAATCAGAGTTGATCATGTTTGCAAAAAAGGCTTGACAATAAAACAGTTGGCCATACTGTGAATTAAATAATAAGCAGTGAGACTCACTTGCGAAGCTGGTTGATAACCATGATGTTAGCATACATATAGTAGATGTAGTAAGAATAAGATGGGTTCTTCTCAATGTTCCATTCCTCAGGCTTGGGACTCTTAGTAGAAAACATATGACCACTGTGCTTTGACTCGTCATCCACACTGTCAAATCCTGTCACCTGCAAATTAGAAAAGTGAGGAAATCATGAAGAAGAAAGTATCAGCGTGGTTTCTAGAAGAAATAAATTGTTACAATTTGAGTGCACAAACAAATAGCCTACAAAGAATCCACAAAATCAGGCCAGGTACTTCCCTAGCCTGCATGGTATAGGCCTCACACGAGGTAGCCTAACTCCAAACTAAATTGGCAAGCTTCAGCCTACACAGGCCCAAAAAGGGGATCTAGCTTCAAAAGTTTAAAATAATGTAAATATTCCAAAAAAATACCAAAACCGTTCAGGAATGCCCCACGAGGGGTGATGAACCATGAAAACCTCTGGCTTGGAGATAAGTCCAAAACAAAATTTTTATAAATGCCGGTATTTATTTCAAAAGAATAGCACAAAAGAACACCAAAGTAGACAATAAGAATTTGCCTAAATTGTAATCCAAGGCATACAAGTCCTAATGCAAATCTTCAGGCAAAAAAAAACAATACACAAAATAATGCACTACCCTCAAAGGACAATCAATGCACTGCTGAAGGATCCATTGCCACCCTCTCTATATAAAGGCTGAGGACAGTCCTTTAGCTGTGTTGTCAGGATGGCCTGCCTCTTGGTGTCCCATCCACAAAATACAAGGGACACAGGAGAACAAGTTATATATAGAGATTAAATAATAATTAAATTGAACAATGGTAACAAAAAAATCTCTCTATTATATAAAAAATATAAAAATCATGGGACGAGACCAAACTTTTTAGCCTGGAACGAGACGAGTCTTTGTGCCAAGAGATTTAACCACGCCCGGGGCTGGAAATAAAAGACAAAGAGCAGATGACAAAGTAGAACGTCGTAAAGAGGTTCAAAAACATTTGCGTGATACACGTGCAGAGCAGGTTAGAGATAATGAAAGTACTAAAATTTTAAAGTCTCAAAAAATGATAGTAAAGATCGCATTAGCGCAAACAAATGGAAATTATTATTCTGTGAAATAACGGAACAGCGAAGAGAGATCAAATATATGGACATAGATGATATGACAGAAGTATGTAGATATTGTTCGGCTTTAAAGTTTAAGTCAGAGACTTGTAGATCATCCAATTCGTGTTGCCATCAGGGAAAAGTAGTGTTTCTTTCCAATGAAGAGGCTTATCCGCAAGAAATAAAAGATTTGTTGTTTGGTAAAAGTAAAATCCACATACAGTGCATCCGGAAAGTATTCACAGCACATCACTTTTTCCACATTTTGTTATGTTACAGCCTTATTCCAAAATGGATTAAATTCATTTATTTTCCTCAGAATTCTACACACAACATCCCATAATGACAACGTGAAAAAAGTTTACTTGAGGTTTTTGCAAATTTATTAAAAATAACAAAACTGAGAAATCCCATGTACATAAGTATTCACAGCCTTTCCTCAATACTTTGTCCGTGCACCTTTGGTAACAATTCCAGCCTCAAGTCTTTTTGAATATGATGCCACAAGCTTGGCACACCTATCCTTGGCCAGTTTCGCCCATTCCTCTTTGCAGCACCTCTCAAGCTCCATCAGGTTGGATGGGAAGAGTCGGTGCACAGCCATCTTAAGATCTCTCCAGAGATGTTCAATCGGATTCAAGTCTGGGCTCTGGCTGGGCCACTCAAGGACATTCACAGAGTTGTCCTGAAGCCACTCCTTTGATATCTTGGCTGTGTGCTTAGGGTCGTTGTCCTGCTGGAAGATGAACCGTCGCCCCAGTCTGAGGTCAAGAGCGCTCTGGAGCAGGTTTTCATCCAGGATGTCTCTGTACATTGCTGCAGTCATCTTTCCCTTTATCCTGACTAGTCTCCCAGTTCCTGCCGCTGAAAAACATCCCCACAGCATGATGCTGCCACCACCATGCTTCACTGTAGGGATGGTATTGGCCTGGTGATGAGCGGTGCCTGGTTTCCTCCAAACGTGACACCTGGCATTCACACCAAAGAGTTCAATCTTTGTCTCATCAGACCAGAGAATTTTCTTTCTCATGGTCTGAGAGTCCTTCAGGTGCCTTTTGGCAAACTCCAGGCGGGCTGCCGTGTGCCTTTTACTAAGGAGTGGCTTCTGTCTGGCCACTCTACCATACAGGCCTGATTGGTGGATTGCTGCAGAGATGGTTGTCCTTCTGGATGGTTCCCCTCTCTCCACAGAGGATCTCTGGAGCTCTGACAGAGTGACCATCAGGTTCTTGGTCACCTCCCTGACTAAGGCCCTTCTCCCCCGATTGCTCAGTTTAGATGGCCAGCCAGCTCTAGGAAGACTCCTGGTGGTTTCGAACTTCTTTCACTTACGGATGATGGAGGCCACTGTGCTCATTGGGACCTTCAAAGCAGCAGAAATTTTTCTGTAACCTTCCCCAGATATGTGCCTCGAGACAATCCTGTCTCGGAGGTCTACAGACAATTCCTTTGACTTCATGCTTGGTTTGTGCTCTGACATGAACTGTCAACTGTGGGACCTTATATAGACAGGTGTGTGCCTTTCCAAATCATGTCCAGTCAACTGAATTTACCACAGGTGGACTCCAATGAAGCTGCAGAAACATCTCAAGGATGATCAGGGGAAACAGGATGCACCTGAGCTCAATTTTGAGCTTCATGGCAAAGGCTGTGAATACTTATGTACATGTGCTTTCTCCATTTTTTTATTTTTAATAAATTTGCAAAAACCTCAAGTAAACTTTTTTCACGTTGTCATTATGAGGTGTTGTGTGTAGAATTCTGAGGAAAAAAATGAATTTAATCCATTTTGGAATAAGGCTGTAACATAACAAAATGTGGAAAAAGTGATGCGCTGTGAATACTTTCTGGATGCACTGTACGTGAAGTGGCTGGTGTGCATCGCAGGCTTGGGGGTTGGTGAGCGAAGCAAGCAGAGGGCAAAGCCCTCTAGTATAAATATAAAAAACACATGAAAACTAATATTATCATCTTGCCTAGCTTAGGTACAGAAAGGGAGGCTTCTTCTGTCTGCAAACTAATGATGAAAATGTGCTTTTCAAAAATGGATATGCTGTAACTGTACCATACCCTTGTTAAGTATCCCTTTATTTTTTTCATTGTTATGATTCCAGACATACATTTCTTTCATTCAGTTTCTGGCTTTCCTCCCACAACCTCTAAAGTCGTGCGTGTGAAAGTGGCACACTTTAGTGGAATGGTGCCCTGTCCAGGTTGAGTTCCTGCCTAAGTAGCTACTCCCATAATGGCCCCTGCATCCCTAAGCTGGATGAAACTGGTTTAACAAAAGCATTTTATGTTAAATGTGTTCCAGCAGTAAAATACTCTATAATTGATCTCTGAAGTTTAAAACAGGTGTGGCTCCAGGACAAGTTGGAAGGATTTTATCTGCGAGCGCTCCTAAGAACTGCTGGCAAATCCCTCCGGCAGTACAAGAGTTTATTCCGTGGGAAAATTATTATTATTACTATTACATTTTTGGCCAACATCTATATCCAAGATGACTTACTATATCAGATTACACTCTTACAACTCTTTCCAATTTTTTTTTTTTTTTCAATTGGCAAGGATGGTTAAATCAAGGTTACACCGTTAGTCAGAGGCGGAAGTGAATCAGTAACCACTGTCTTAGCCACCACCTCCTGCAGTGCTTTAAAATGATCCCACCATACAAAGGGCAAGTTCCACCATCCCTGTAAAAAAGTCTTTATGCCTCTAATTAGTTTTGATTCACACAATAACAACATCACCTGGCCAAGTCATCATGCGGCGTGCAGAGATGTTTGCCTCTGTTTGTACAGGCAGCTGGCTTGTGGTCTCGGAGAACCATATTGACAAGCCAACACTGAAAACCGAGTATGGGATTCCCTTCTTATTGTTATTGCTAATACTGTGCACTATTTTGCTTTTATGAAATTCACTGGTCAACAAGCATTTTGGCTACTGGGATTCTTTCATCTGTACTTTAACAAATTTCACTTGCTGACTCCAAATCTGAAAACTGTTTTCGTCCAGCACATCCCGTTTTTTACTTATGATGTTGGACAACTAGGGTGACTGGACAGTAAAGGCAATGTGTTTCAGCATTTAAGAAATAAGTTTGGTCTCGAGAAAAGTGAAGCCAAAATTAAGGAAGGTGTTTTTGTTGGCCCTGAAATCCAGAATGTCACTGAAGATGTCATTTTTTACATTCTCATCTCGACGTTTTTCCACCAAATCTAAGCGATGTCAGAGATGAGCACGGGGAAAGATTTAATCTATAATAATAAAAGGCAAAGCCCTCACTGACTGACTCACTCACTGACTGACTGACTCATCACTAATTCTCCAACTTCCCGTGTAGGTGGAAGGCTGAAATTTGGCAGGCTCATTCCTTACAGCTTACTTACAAAAGTTAGGCAGGTTTCATTTCAAAATTCAAAGCGTAATGGTCATAACTGGAACATATTTTTTGTCCATACACTGTAATGGAGGAGGCGGAGTCACGTATCGCGTCATCACGCCTCCTACGTAATCACGTGAACTAAAAACAAGGAAGAGATTTACAGCACGAGTCACACGCGGGAACGAAGGTAAATGACGTTAATTTTTGACTGTCTTTTAATACTGTGTAAGCATACATATTAACACATGTGCAATTAAACGTGTGCATTTACGGGGTGATTTCTCAGGCTTAAAATCTCACCTTTTATCAAACGCGGGAACAAAGGTAACTGACGTTGTTCACTGTCTTTTAATACTGTGTAACCATACATATTAACACATGTGCAATTAAACGTGTGCATTTACGGGGTGATTTCTCAGGCTTAAAAGCTCGCCTTTTACTAAAAAGGTAAATGCAAAACTATTTTCAATCAGTTTATTGAAATGCTCCCGTTAAGGATTGCAATAACATATTCGCGAGATAAAAGAACGAAGTAGGGGAAAATGGAGGAAGAGCCGGAAACAGCGAAGAGCAAAAAATTAATTAAACAATTGAGAACGGAGCGAGTGAAGCATACAAGCATGTTCATAAGGGAAACAAAGCACGGTGTAAAACGTAAGTTTAAATTAAGTTTATAGAAACGCTCCCGCTGCGGATTGCAATAACATATTCGCGAGATAAAAGTTTAATGAGAAGACACGAGGTATAAACGAACCACACGCCGTGGCGCAACGTTAGGGGCAACAGTTTCAACCATTCTATGATCTGCTTCTCGCAACTGAAAGACGGCACATGGCGGATGTTAGCCGACTTGCTGACCGCAACGTTAGGGGCTTCAAGTATGGCGCTGACGCCACATCTCAGTGCCAACACTTTGCAGACTCTACTTAAAAGACACGCCCTCCTCACTGGACAGTTAAAAAGACCAATCAAACTAATGATGACATCAAGTATTACCCAATCAAAAGTAGGAAAGGAGGCATCTTCATAAAATGCGTGTGGGATGATTTGCATGACACGCTGCTTTAAAAAAAAAATGATAAAAAAAATACGGGATAAATCCTGTCCAGTATTGATTCAAAACGGGACGCGCAATTTCATTCTCAAACGCGGCACGATTCCGTATTTTAAAGGACGGGTGGCAACCCTACAGTGCCAGGTAACCACCCATACAATCAGATTGTGATTCAGACTAGGAATGCAATGAATGTAATTACCCCGATCTACATACAAGGCGAAAGTCTTGCAACATTCAAAGATCATGGTTTGGGATAATTAGTACTTATTAAGTACACCATGGCACATAAAAGAGCTTATGAAGCCTTGAACCGAAAAAAGCAAGATCTCAGAGATCGTAAAAAAAAAAAAAGGAGGTAATGTCGTTTTACTCGCTCTACATTTTAGTCAAACATTACCAGTTATTCCACGAGGGAGACCAGCAGATGAACTCAACGCGTGTTTAAAATCCATGCTTCTCCCACGCTCGGTTATATGTCACGTGTTCTCGGGTAGGTACACCAAAAAATGTATACATTTAAGCATGTAATGGGCAAACAAAAAATGAGGTATACCCGAAGGCACTGCAGTAGTACTCAATGTAACTTTACTTCTTAAATGTTAATGTTTTACTGTTTAATAATTTATATGCTTCTTAAATATTGTTCAAATTCTTTTATCAAAATACCAGTGACAGCGCAATGCACGATAACATGGAGTGAATACACCATACGCATCTGCCCACGGCTGCCCTGGTGTGCGCAGATAGGAGTTCATTCTAAAATAAAATAAAGATAAAAAGAGTAATACAATCATCACCCATAAAGCGGATAGCAGACGTGACGTATTATATGTGTACCAGATTTCAAGTCAATAGGTGAAACGGTTTGCAAGCTACAGGTGATTTAAAATCCTGGACAGACCAACGAAAAGCCACGGTAGCAAATTATAGAAGAAGATTTTACTGTTTAATAATTTATATTTATATGAAATGTGCTTCTTATATATTACTTCATATTCTCATATGATAATGTTAATGTTGTTTATATTGATTTCTATGTTATTGTAAGTGCATCTATGTGTGTATATGTATGTATGTATGTATGTGTATATATATATATATATATATATATATATATATATATATATATAAAAAATATATATATAAAAAATATATGTGTATATGTATATATAATATATCTGTATATGTGTGTATATGAGTGTGTATATGTGTATATGTATATATATATGACAGCAACACTCATAACAATGACAACACAATTACATTGACAATCATGTTAAGTTATTTTTAAAATGTTTCCTTTACTTTTTCATAACCTCTTTAACACACTACTTCTCCGCTGCGAAGCGCGGGTATTTTGCTAGTCAAGAATAAAGGTGATGAAAAACTGATATCGGGGAAAATTCACTCTGAGCATGATGGGTGACTACTGTTGGTTCTTGCAAAGAGAGACGGATGTGCAGTCCAAGCGCAAAAGCAAGATCCTCCAACATTTTTGTGTACGCTGACCTAACTTTTATATTGAGGTGAATTGATATTAATATACTTTAACGTGTCTCTGGTATCGTCTTCTGGTTTGTTTTCAGAATAAACACATCAAAACAATTTTGGTGGGACATAGTCCAAACTTTAGATATTGTGTTGCTATATTAATATTCAAAAGTGTGAAAACGTCAATGATGTGTATTTCAAAAACCTGATGTGCTAGCTTAATTCCGATTTCCATATATGAAATCAGTGTAAAAAACTTAAGAAAGAGATGCTGTGAAGTTCCAGGTAGCAAACAAAAAATATTTTCTGTAGACCAGTGAGATCTGCTAGGGTCATATAATGTATGACCAACATGTTTGTTTTTTTTTATTTCAAATGTGGAAAAAAAGTATTGCTACTACCTTAGATTCTGTTCAGTTATATTTTTTTTATTGTTTTTCTATGAACCTTTGACGTGCCTGTGTCAAATGTGAGCACATTTAAAAGGAAAACAATAAATAGACATTACTTGCTTTTCAATACATTTGTGTTGGTTTAAAATTAGTCATTACCTGCTACTTACTGGCTGCTGAAAATGTCTGGCCCAGCTAAATTTCTTGGTTTGAAAATCTGGCCCAACTTAATTTGTAATTGAATAGCCCTGTGCTACAGTGACAGCTACATCTATGGATACCCACAGAGCATGTTGGGAGCTGGAGTCCTGTCGGTCAGCCTTGTTGGGTTCTGAGACTGAGAACTGCCATGGGCGCGGACGTCATCGGATTTCCACCTAACCCAGAAGTGCTTCTGAGGAACAGTGTCATGACACCGGAAGTACTCCCATGGTCCTTCAGCCATGAGAGTCAGAGTCAGGAGAGGAGCTGGACAACACTTGCCAGGAAGAAGTGGAGAAGGGAAGAGAAAGAAGAGAGGAGATACATTCTGGTATTGTGTTGTATTATGCAGAGAGAGGGAGAGAGATGTCAAGGGTCTGAGGTGCTCTTGTGCCCCCAATTGGCCACAGCAGACATAGCTCCAGGTTCATCATTAACTTTTTTCCTCATTAAACCGCCACATTAACTGTAATAGGCTTGTGAAATACTAACTAGGGGTCCAAAGGATTCTTTTAGGGATCTGGGACTCTCCAGGACTTATTGTCTATTATTTGCTGTGGTAAAGCTAAGTATCCAAAAAGCTAGACAAGAAGATTTAAATCAAATAATTTAGACAAACTGGGATAAAGGGAGAAGAAAGATACATGATCAGAAACAGCAGTTCAAATCAAATTGGAGGACAGCAAAACCTCATGACTAAAACCTAAAAATCAAATTTCAAGAAAATGTGGGGCTAAGTCCAAACCAAAATTAGAATCTTGAAATCCCTAACCAAAAGTTAAATGGTGGAAAAAGTAACCATGAGGTTGCTTTTGAATTATCCGAAAGCTTGGAGAATGCCACCATCTTAAATAGTGTGACTACAAGGCAATCACGCATTGCGATGCCAAGAAATACGAGGTGGAAATGATCATCATTGATTCTACACTATGGCTGCAGCCAAGCAAACCAAGAGGCAGCCGTAATTAAAATCCTTTCCAAAATGATGTCATCATAATAACGATAAAATTAATAAGAAAACAAATTAACAAAAATTAATTTACAGGTTGAAAAACCAAAATTCACCATTTTTATATTCTACTAATGTCACAAGACTGTGGAAGACATTGGAGTAAGAATGTCATTGAACAACAAATTTGATCTTGAAATCTCAACAATTAGCAAACACCTCAATACCTGTAGCCTCCTTAGCATTATGTTTACCCCTGGAAAAATGAGCCAAAAATGTTGAATTGCTTTCAATAGAAATGTTATTACGGGTAACAGAAACATGTAAATAACAAACGCCAATGTGATCACAGTAGGAAAAGTCTGTCGAGTGTCCACTGGTGGCAGATTTAGTACTCGTTCTTCATGTGATGTGTGTTGTGCACAGCCCAGCATCACAATCGGGACAATCGAAGTGTGTTTCTTTGCACACTTTTCTTATAGTATTTTTCTTTTGCTTGAACATGACAGGGTAGAATGTCAGTGCCTGATCGCATGATCAACATGCCCCTTGTGTTACTGTAGGCTATAACAGCACAAGACTTCATGACTTCCAAATTTCCCCTGACACCAACATTGACAATTGCTGCATTATGAACAATGCTTAGGGGGGCAAACGTCTTTATTGTCCTTCCAATTGATCACAATCATTTTGCTACTTGCACCACTGTAAAGTTTCACACGACCAAATTCACCAGGCATATCACGGTGTTCCGATCGTACAGTGCCATACGCATCACTTTAATTATCAGTGTGAACATCTGATGACCAATTCACACTGTCATCACTGTCGCAATGGTTCAGTTACCACTTGTTCTAAAACTGGACTTATAGCTCCTGGTTTACACACCAATATGTTTTGGTTCAAGGCTCCACCCCACTTATGAATATTGATGAGTTAGTTACCATAGAGCGGCAGAAAGCATACAAAAATGAAACAACATGATGTTATTTCATGTACAAGATGACAGCAAAATGATGTCCTGAGTGTTATTCAGGCTTAACTCTTTATGCCAGTGTTTCTTCAGTTTTTTTCTTGCGACCCAGACTTTTTAGTGTCTTTGAGACCCATTCCATGATGACCATCAGAATATATATTCCCTTAGAGAACTGTCACCGACAGTCATAGTGCTGCAATGTCGTGAGGACACTTCATAAACCGACCATTTCACATTGAATACAAGGACGAGTTACAGGTCTGTGCGAGTCAAAAGCAGGCAACCCATGGCCCAAAAGTTTAAGAAGCTATGGTATATTCCATCAAAGAAGGTTACGAACAGGTTACCCCAAATAATACTCTGGGTTAACTGGTTTTACATAGAATTTTTAATTATTTTTTTAGCAATTGATTAGCTGTATTATTTGCCCTGTGAGTCTGTATCTTTGTCTTCAAATTTCTGCTGCTGTATAAATCTGAATTTCCCCATGGGATTAAAACAGTTAATATAGTCGAATTGAATCGAATCCCAAGACAAAATGACACTTGGGGTTAATGCCAAAGTGGTTAAAAGCAGTGGTGGTCTAAACAAACCAACAAGTAGAATTCCCTTACTGTAAATGTCAGGTTCTGTAGAGCACAATTCCTTCTGTTATGATTTGCGTACAATGTTAAATTTTTGCACACTTTTTAAAATCTATTTTGGCTTACATTATGTGCAATTAAATGTTTTTTGAGCTGCAGAATTCATTTCCCAGATTTTGTTTTCTGATGGTTCCAATTCTTCTGACACCTTGGTTTCCACCATGTCCTGCTAAGTTTTTCTTTTCATTGTATGGAAGGCCTGTGAAATTGGATTGAAATCGGGTGACTGGTTTGGCTATTTATGAATTACCCATTTTTTAGCTTTGACAGACTCCTGTGTTTTGTTAGCAGCATGTTTGGATAACTAACTTTTTGTAGGATGAAGTGCCATCCACTGAGTTTGGAGGCATTTACTGGAACTTGAGCAGATCAGATGTTTCTACACACTTCAGAATTCATTGTGCTGCTGCCGTTACCATTTCCATCATTAATGAAGAGAAGTGTGCCAGGACCTGTGACAGTCATACAGGCCCAAGTCATAACACTCCCTGCACCGCCATGTTTAACAGATGAGATGGTCTGCTTTGGATCTCGGGCAGTTCCTTATGGTCTCCACACTTTGCTCTTGCCTTCACCTTGATACAGGTTCATCGTTGTCTTGTCTGTCCACAAACACTTTTTCCAGAATTCTGCAGGCTCTTTTAAGTCCCTTTTTCTCAAACTGTAATCTGGCCAGCCTGTTTTGTGGCTAACTAGTGGTTTGTATCTTGCAGTGTGGCCTCTGTGTTCCTGTTCATGAAGTCTTCTGCTGATAGTTGTCTCTGACATGTCCACATCAGCCTCATGAAGTTTGTTTCTGATTTGTCACACGGGTGTTTGGGGCTTTTCTTGATCATAGTGGGGATTCTTCTGTCATCAGAATTGGAGGTCTTCCTTGGCCTATCAGTCCCTTTTTGATTAGTGACCTCACCAGTGTGTTCTTTCTCCTTAATGATAATCCAGACCCTTGATTTTAGTCATCAAGATTTTACTGATGTCTCAGATGGTTGTGTTTTTGTTTTTGAGTTTCATAATGACATTAAAATGCAGAGATTCCTTAAATGATTAAAAAAACTCTTACAAATTTGAAAAAAATTCAATTATATAGACAGGTGTTTGCCTTTCCAAATCAGGTCCAATCAACTGAATTTACCACAAGTGGACTCCAATGAAGCTGCAGAAACATCTCAAGGATGATCAGGGGAAACAGGATGCACCTGAGCTCGATTTTGAGCTTCATGGCAAAGGCTGTGAATACTTATGTACATGTGCTTTCTCACTTTTTTTATTTTTAATAAATTTGCAAAAACCTCAAGTAAACTATTTTCACGTTGTCATTATGGGGTGTTGTGTGTAGAATTCTGAGGAAAAAAATGAATTTAATCCATTTTGGAATAAGGCTGTATATATATATATATATATATATATATATATATACATATACACAGTAAATACACATATATATATATATATATATATATATATATATATATATATATATATATATATATATATATATATATATATATATATATAATTGCACAAAAAAGTTAAAGGAACAATTTGAAAACACATCAGATTCGCTACTGATATGGACTGAGTAATGTGTTAGGAACAAAAGGATGGCAGCCACATCGCTTGATGGAAATGAAAATGATCAACCTACAGAGGGCTGAATTCAAAGACACCCCAAAAATCAAAGTGAAAAAATGATGCAGCAGGCAGGCGAGTCCATTGTGCCAATATTTCATTTGCAGCAATTCCAAATCATACTCAGTAGTTTGTATGGCCCCGGCACACTTGTATGCATGCCTGACAACGTCATAATGAGATGATGGATGGTGTCCTGGGGGATCTCCTTCCAGATCTTGACAAGGGTATCATTGAGCTCCTGAAGAGACTCAGGCGTTGGATGGACCAAAACATAATGTCCCAGAGGATTTCTACTGGATTAAGGTCATGTGAGTGAGTGTGGAGGTTAGTCAATGGTTTCAATTCCTTCATCCTCCAGGAACTGCCTGCATACTCTCGCCATATGAGGCTGGGCATTGTCATGCACCAGGAGGAACCCAGGAGCCACTGCACCAGCATAGGGTCTGACAATGGGTCCATGGATTTCATTCCGATACCTAATGGCAGTCAAGGTGCTGTTGTCTAGCCTGTAGAGGTCTGTGTGTCCCTCCATGAATATGCCTCCCCATGCCATCACTGACCCACCAGACAAAACGGTCATACTGAACAATGTTACAGGCAGCATAACATTCTCCACGGCTTCTCCAGACCCTTTCACGTCTGTCACATGTGCTCAAAGTGAACCTGCTCTCATCTGTGAAAAGCATAGGGCACCAGTGGTGGTCCTGCCAATTCTGGTATTCTATGGCTAATACCAGTTGAGCTCCAGAGTGCCCACTAGTGGATGTCGGGCCCTCAGGCCCCCCTCATGAAGTCTGTTTCTGATTGTTTGGTCAGAGACATTCACACCAGTGGCCTACTGAAGGTCATTTTGTAGGCTTTGGCAGTGCTCATCCTGTTCCTCCTTGCCCAAAGGAGCAGATATCGGTGGGTCCTGCTGATGGGTTAAGGACCTTCTACGAGGGGCCCTGTCCAGCTCTCCTCGAGTAACTGCCTGTCTCCTGGAATCTCCTCCATGCCCTTGAGACTGTGCTGGGAGACACAGCAAACCTTCTGGCAATGCCACGTATTATTGTGCCATCCTGGAGAAGTTGGACTACCTGTGCCACCAAAGTCTGTAGGGTCCAGGTATCACTGCATGGTACCAGTAGTGACACTGACCGTAGCCAAATGCAAAATGAGTGACAAAACAGATGAGGAGGGAAAAATGTCAGTGGCCTCCCTCCACCTGTTACACCATTCACTCCTGTTTTGGGGGTTGTCTCATTGTTGCCCCTCTAGTGCCCCTGTTGTCCATTAAACTGATTAACAAGCCCCTCTGCTACTTAACTGACCAGATCAACAGCCCACAAGTTTCATTGACTTGATCCTATACTCTCATTCAAAAGTGGTCCTTTCATTTTTTTTGAGCAGTATATATATATGTGTGTAATTTTTTCATTTAATGTGTGAGCCCCTTTTTGTAGAACTTGGTTCAGCTGCACCACACCATTTGCAGTTTTGCACCATATGGTCCATAGTAAATCAATCCATCCATTATCCAACTTGCTATATCCTAACTACAGGGTCACGGAGGTCTACTGGAGCCAATCCCAGCCAACACAGGGCACAAGGCAGGAAACAAAACCCGGGCAGGGTGCCAGCCCACCGCAGGGCACACACACACACACACTCACACACTAGGGACAATTTAGGATCGCCAATGCACCTAACCTACTGTCTTTGGACTGTGGGAGGAAACCGGAGCACCCGGAGAAAACCTACACAAACGCTGGGAGAACATGCAAACTCCATGCAGGGAGGACCCGGGAAGCGAACCCAGGTCTCCTAACTGCAAGGCAGCAGCGCTACCCACTGCGCCACCGTGCTGCTCTGTAGTAAATCCAGCAATGGAAAATTTCTGTGGTGCTCCCATTTCCCTTGATGCCCTGGGCATGTGCTTATTTTGCTTAATGGTTAATCCAGCCCTGTGCCAGCATGTCTTTGTCACTGCTTTTGATGATTTTTTTTGGATTTCTTCCTGCCCTGTGCCATCCTAGTAGTGATGGTGTCATTGCTCCTGGTGACCTTTTGCCAACCATTTAGTCTTTTACACTATTTTAGGAAGAAACTCTCATCCATCTATTTGTGGCCAAAGTTTAAAATGCACACAATTCATAATGAAAGACTTTCTGAAAACAGACATCCTGCCTCCAAACCTATAGACTGTTCTTTGCCATGAATTATATGAAATTACCTTCTACAAAGGCTAAAAAAACATAAATGAAAAAAGCCTCGATAAGAAATGTGTGGGAAAAATATTGACTGTACTGTCATTGGTCTTGTAAAGCTGTGTAACCGCGTTTAGCACTGCTTGAGTAGATGAAACATCTAAAGAAGATCTAGTTTTAGAATAATGGAAGCTGATCAGGAGAATAGATGTCAATACAAGCCATAAAGTCGTCATTGAGGTCTGTCCGACCTTTTGCCAATCCAGAAAAAACAGAAAAAGAGGTCTCGAGAGCACTAATGGCAAGCAATAACAATCATGTGATGATTTCTTTAGGTTTATTCTCAAACTTGCATAAGCAGGAAGTGCACATTGTGAATCTTTTATCCCATTGGGATGGTGACATCACCTCCCGGGGTTGTAGCATAGTAGTGATGAGTGAATGCCATTGAATTTGATTCATCTCGATTTCAACGAATATTCAGAAAGCTTCAGGAAGTGAGGAAGGAGAAACTGAACCTGTGTAGTACAGATTAAAATGGTGCAATGGTCATTCAACTATCTCTGGGGGCTAAGTAAGCATCTGCCAATCATGCAGGACCAATTATTGTGGCCAGAAATGTGAGTTGAGGTGTAAGGCAGCAGTGCTAACCCCTGCACCACACAACAAAAGACGGAATGAATATCACAAACAAGATACAAAAATTGCCCCATACTAGCAATAAGTAAAATATATATACTGTATATGCTGGGGGCTCTGCCCCCTGCTCGTTTCGCTCACCAATCCCCGGACAGGTGCTACACGCTAGTCACGTCACGGCTCTGCCCTCACGTATGGGACAGCAAGTGTACAATTTAAACGGATTGTTATTTTCATGAGAATTGTTACATATGCATAATAGAACTAAATATTTTACATTACAGTGAGTAATTAACCATAGTAAAAAAAAATAGTAAAACGTAATAAATTGAAAGAAAATTATGTTTCATGTTGCGTTAGATGTATTCGTTGCGTTATACGTTTTCATTCTGTTTGGCTTTGAAATTAACACGCATGATACTTTTTAAACTTACACTTTTACTGTAAAACTTCAGTAAAAACTATTTTTTGAATTAACTTTTCCGTCAATATTGCATTGAATTTTGATTCCGTGTTTGAAGTTACATCGTGATAACGCAACATATAACTTCCCATGAGTGAATACCGTTTCTTTCTCTCTAATAAATAAACCGACTTTTTCGAATGTTTGTCCCTGTGATTTGTTAATTGCCATAGCAAAAGTTATTCTAACAGGAACTGTAAATGTTTTAATACGAATGACATATCAAGATCTCCTTTGGTGTCTAATGTTTTCCCCTGAAGATGTACTACGTTACCTTTCTTGTCGCCTGTTAAAATTTTACATGTCAGAATTGTTCAACCAATTTTGAGTACAACTAATCTTGTCCTAGTGCATAGCCCATCACTCAGACATAAATTACACAATTAAGATACATCCTTCTTTCAACAGTAACTCGGCTGGTGGAAGACCAGATGGTGTAAACGGTTGTAGATATTCAGTCAGTCAGTCATTATCCAACCCGCTATATCCTAACACTGTGTCATGGGGGCCTGCCAATCTCAGCTAACACAGGGCGCAAGGCAGGAACAAATCCCTGGGCAGGGCACCAGCCCACCACAGAGTTGTAGATGTTCTTCATGATATTGTAAGTTGATGTTTTCATCTTCCGCACCATCACCACAAACTGTTTCAGCATAGTCTATTGATACACATTTAGCCAGTTTGTCGTGTAACCAATCGACAATTGTCACGTTAATTTGTTTGACTTCATTGTTTTTCGGTGCTAGGATTGCCCGTGTACTCATTTCTTCTGTTGATAACCCATCCATCCATTATCCAACTCGCTATATCCTAACACAAGGTCACGGGGGTCTGCTGGAGCCAATCCCAACCAACACAGGGCGCAAAGCAGGGCTCCAGCCCACTGCAGGGCACACACACACCAAGCACACACAAGGGACAATTTGGGATCACCAATCCACCTAACCTGCATGTCTTTGGACTGTGGGAGGAAACCAGAGCATCCAGAGGAAACCCACGCAGACACGGGGAGAACATGCAAACTCCATAACCCTTCGGGATGAAATTCTTTAATAAGAATTGAACATAATAAGTCTCCTTTTATTGGGAATTTAAAGTGTAATAGAGAGGTATATACTGGGTGAATATACAGTAAGTGGGTTGACAGTTGTTTGTATGGAAAAAGACAGGTTATAACTGTTACATTAGCTTTATTAGCTCAATAGCTTTATTAACTTTATCAACTCAAAAGAATGTCACAGTGGCACAGTGCACTTAGGTAGAATCTTGTAAGTGTTCAAACTGCTGGCTTTTCTTACTCACAACTCTAAACTTACTTTAGCCTGCCACCCAGGAGGACCCAGTAAGTGCCCAGGAGGAAGGACAGGCATCCCAGCCAGGATCAATGAGGATTTCTTGTCTGGTCAGGAAGCCATAATTGAAGGATGGCCAGACTGTGGATACTACCCGGCCGGGGCGTAGTGCTAACACAACTGTGCCAGAAACTTGCCACACAGTCTCTAAATTTGATATGCCCAGCGATTTTCATTTGGGAAATGTAACTTTGAATTTTGCTGATGCTATGCTTATTAGATGTGACTCTAGTAAATATTTCCTTTGTTCGAAATACTCCAAGTACCCCTGATGTAAAGACACAACTCTGGGCCATGATGGAAGTCTCAGTACAAAGCACTTCGACATGCCAGCCTTTAAAATCTGTCCCAGGCTCTGTCACTAGCCAGGCCTTTTCCCCTACTGGTTGCGTTCTTTTATCTGGATCTGTTGCTATGCAACACTGATCACTGCACAGTCACATGATAGGAAGAGCAAAAGCAAAGTTAGGAAGGAACTGAGTTAAGAATAAAAGTGTCCTGAAGAAACAGGAGTGTGTTAAAAGGAAAGGAAAATGAAAGAAGAGGACTTTTTTTTTGGGGTCCTTCAAAAATAAGTACCTCTTTGGACGCTTGTGTGAAAGTCTGTGTCGGACTCTCTGGTAGGCAAATAACTTCAGCCTTGCTGGAGACTTCTTAGAATCCACCAAAAATGAGGAGCGTGTTTTTTATAATCTCGTCATTGGTATTTCTGTTTTTCATGCTTTGGTCTATAGAGTACTTGTTATGGGGAAAGTAATCCACATTTTGTTGTCCTACAAGCATTTTGAGTTTGTGTCCTTCAATACATCATTGTTCTCGTAAGATTATGGTGTTGGATGTGTAATCTTTCTCGGGACATGGTGTTTGGAGTAATTTAGGGCTTAATATTCACCTGAGTTCCTGAAGCTTTTTAGGAGAACATACATATATCAGTATTAATTGTCCTTTATGTGAATTGGGATGTTTTCCAAGTGTGCAAGGGGCATTACCAGGTGGTGTATATAAATTTGACAAAGAAGATACTCCAGCGGAACTCTGGACTAAAATCCACTGCCTATTGTTCCTCCATCTACAGACCTTGATTAGGCAAATAAATTGCAGTCAGTAAAAATTTACATTTCAGAGCTGGTACTTAGCTCCAAAAGTCCAAAGTGGACTTCTTTTTATCCCCCCCATGATGTCAAGGAAGTTACAACACATCTGACATGAGAGTGCGGCGGCTCTTTTCCGTGATGTGTGTTGCCGCTCACATGCACCAGGGCCATTTCAGATCACTTACATGCTTTAGGAAGATACTGAGCTCCTTATTGCTCTGTGGGTTGATGGTGGCTTCGAAGACTGGGAGGAAGATGTTCTCCAGCATTTTCCCAAAGTGAGGCACAAAATTCTTGGCTCTGAAAATGTCACTGAAAATAAATAAATAAATAAATCAGTCAATTAAGACACATGATAATTGATCGGTTCCATCCTCAATCCATCTAAAGCTTTTACTTCTCAAACATGGCTGTTAGATATACAGTTGAATACTCCAGTCAACTCTTCTTTCTTGTCTTTTGCAGACTGGTGATCGTTAAACTACTTTATTGTTTATATTTTTTCCTCAGATTAATTAGTAATTTAATTTTTCTTTAGATTTCTCCACACTGCTGACTATCTATGAGCCTTCGTGAGTCACATCAAGTCACGTCTACTGTCCTGTATAGAAAGTACGAGGGATATTCAATATAGTTTCCGCACTTTTTTAACTCTGTTAATTAAGAATTTCAAAAACTTTTCCACATAGTCACCTTCCTTTGCGATGCAATTTTCCTAGTGTCGCACCAACTTCTTAATCCCAATTACTACTCCTCCCACCTTCACCGTTTCCAACGAAAATCTAAAATTGCATAAACTTTTTGAATGTCCTTCATACAATGAAATTCCTACTTGCAAATCTCTTCAGCTGACAAATATATAAATATATATGAGGTGTGATCAAAAGGTACGGTGAATGTTGATGCAACACAAAAAAATTCAATGCAGGTTCTGACAGGTCCATCCTAAAGCCGAGTTTGTGACCAGTTTCAACTGGTTTGATGCTGTCAGTCATTGGTGAGCCACTGTTGAGTTCAAGTGTGTTTTTCAGGTTTGTCGTTAATAATGGGTATCAAGCAACGCATTAACATGAAATTTTGTTTCAAACTGCAAAAAGCTCAGGAAACCGATCAGATGTTAAAATCAGTTTATGGTGACACTGCACCAACAATTAAGACTGTTTACAAGTGGTTTGATCGATTTTGTGATGCATCTGACTCGGTTGAAGACGAGGAAAGATCAGGACATCCTTCAACATCAATAACCGAGGAAAATATTGAAATGGCTTCATTCTTCATCATGACAATGCTCCTTGTCACACATCCCTTCTAGTACGACAATTTCTGTCGAATAAAAATATTACGCTGTGTCTGCATCCACCTTATTTGCCGGATCTAGTGCCGTGCGACTTCTGGCTGTTCCCTAAATTGAAAATGACCATGAAAGGCAAACAATTTCAATCCATTGAGGACATCCAGGCAGCCACGACAGACCAACCTAAAGACACACTCGAAAGAAAACTTCCAGAACTGCTTCACAAAGTGACAGGAGCGTTGGGATAAGTGCATTCGAAGTGGAGGAGAGTATTTTGAGGGTGGCTAGTAGTTGTAAATCTTTTACTGCAATAAATGTTTCTATTTTAAAACATTCACCGTATTTTTTGATCACACCTCGTACATGTATGCATACAAACTTGTAGCTGGAAATCCACAAAGGAAGAAGATGAACCACGTATCTTAAAATGTTTTTTTTTATTCATAAACTTTCGACTCCTACCAGGAATCATCATCACAGGAAAATGATTAGATGTACAGTAATCCAAGGCAATATATAGCAAATAAGAAGGGGAAGGTAGGTGGATTGTGGGGGGGGGGGGGGGAATTAATGACGTGGGGTTCGGAGGGTGATTTACGCACATACAAGTTTGATCGGACACACATTTAAATGGGACTCAGTGCAAGTAAAATTCAAGGCTAATACTAAAAGTGCCAGAGAGCTGGCTGAAATGTGGCTGTCTAGTGAAAACACCATTAACAGACATTTCAACATGAACTCAGCATGTGCAGGCTTGAAAAGAAGAACAAGCAAATAATAAATAAGACTTTATGACCAATAACCTCCGAACTCCAACTCATTAATAACCCCCCTCAACATCCACCTCCCCCACCCCTCCTTACTTGCTGTATATTGCCTTGGATTCCTGTAAGTCTAATCATTTTCTTCTGATGACGATACCTGATAGGAGTCAAAAGCTTAGGGATAAAAAACTATTTTAAGATACGGGATTCATTTTCTCCCTTTGTGGATTTCCAGACACAAATAAGCAAACTGTGTCACAGACCTTTGCTTCCATTCATACATACTGTGGAACATGGCCCAGACACTGATAGTTCACACATTTATTATACACTAGCGGATTACCCAGTGGCTTTGCTCACTGATTGCAAGGGAAAAAAATAAAATGTAGTCTATAAGTTATTAAACAGTAAAACATTAACATTTAAGAAGTAACGATACATTGAGCACTACTGGAGTGGTTTTGGGTAAACTACATTTTAAAGGCGCGATAACACAACAGGTAAGTAGTAGATCCCTTGTGAAAGGAGCTACACAACCGCTGTGGTATAGAAATTACATTTTCTATGTGATCGTCCAAATTTCTGCCTGACAACCTTGCACTACGTGCCTGTAATTTACTTCTTAAAATAAATAATCACAAAAGCAACCTTGAATGTTGTGGGGTTTTAGTGACCCGAACTCACATTAAGGGACAGTAAGTAGTCATGCAGGGCAATTTACAAACAGAGTCCTGCTTCAATGGCACCGATTACACTCATTCGCAAAGATTTCCACTCTCCCAGGAGCCGACAGGGGACTTGAAGTGTCACAAACAGTGCGAGAAGAGAGGACGCTGCCCAAAACTGTGAAGCTCTCAACTCGGCGGAGCAGCCCGACATTCCATGCTTCCCAGTGTCCACTTTTTTCTCACGACCCATCACTGCTGAAGGGGTCTTCACATTGTTTAAAGCTCGGCGCAGTTAAAAAGTAGAAAGACACAAAGCTGTTTTCCTCATCTCTTCTACTCAAGTACTATCAAGTACTGCCAACTAAAAAAAAGTTACAATGTGGCAGTTTCCGCAACAGTCATGTGGACAAATAAATAAAACTTCTCTGTCAGAACGCACCTGGCGGTGGACGGCTCAGCGCTGTAGTACAGACAGGAGAGCTGGGAGAGGGCGACACGGGACATACTTCTATGGGATAGATCGGCATGTTTGTGTTTACTTCTTTTCAATATCAGTAAAATAACTTTCACACAAATAATAACAATTCGTAAAGACGATATAAAAATGGCATCCACAAACGAAGTGATTAGTTCCTGTATTATAATATGTTCTGTGGTCATACGTAATTTCCATATCACGTGGTCATACGTAATTTCCATTTCAAACGCGAAAAGAATTTTATATATATAGATTACTATAGCGCATCTTCAACCTAAGCCTGGAACAGGGGAGAGTGCCGAGGCTTTGGAAAACATCTTGCATCACCCCAGTCCCAAAGATATCATGTCCTAGTGAGCTGAATGACTTCTGGCCTGTTGCTCTGACATCACATGTGATGAAGACCATGGGGAGGCTGCTGCTTCACCACCTGAGGCCACAGGTTGAACACGCCCTCGACCTTCTGCAGTTTGCATATCAGGAGAAGGTGGGAGCGGAGGATGCCATCATCTACAAGTTACACCTATCCCTCTCCCACTTGGACAGAGGCAGTGGTGCTGTAAGAATTATGTTTCTAGACTTCTCTAGCGCCTTCAACACAATCCAACCTCTGCTCCTTGGGGACAAGCTGACAGAGATGGGAGTAGATTCATACCTGGTGGCATGGATCGTGGACTATCTTAAAGACAGACCTCAGTATGTGCGTCTCAGGAACTGCACGTCTGACATTGTGGTCAGCAACACAGGAGCGCCACAGGGGACTGTACTTTCTCCGGTCCTGTTCAGACTATATACATCGGACTTCCAATACAACTCGGAATCATGCCACGTGCAAAAGTTCGCTGACGACACTGCTATCGTGGGCTGCATCAGGAGTGGACAGGAGGAGGAGTATAGGGACCTAATTAAGGACTTTCTTAAATGGTGCGACTCAAACCACCTACACCTAAACACCAGCAAAACCAAGGAGCTGGTGGTGGATTTTAGGAGGCCTAGACCCCTCATGGACCCCGTGATCATCAGAGATGACTGTGTGCAGAGGGTGCAGACCTATAAATACCTGGGAGTGCAGCTGGATGATAAATTAGACTGGACTGCCAATACTGATGCTCTGTGTAAGAAAGGATAGAGCCGACTATACTTCCTTAGAAGACTGGCGTCCTTCAGCATCAATAAGATGCTGCAGATGTTCTATCAGACGGTTGTGGCAAGCGTCCTCTTCTACGCGGTGGTGTGCTGGGGAGGCAGCATTAAGAAGAAGGACGCCTCACAACTAGACAAACTGGTGAGGAAGGCAGGCTCTATTGTAGGCATGGAGCTGGACAGTTTGACATCTGTAGCAGAGCGACGGGCGCTGAGCAGACTCCTGTCAATCATGGAGAATCCACTGCATCCACTGAACAGGATCATCTCCAGACAGAGGAGCAGCTTCAGCGACAGACTGCTGTCACCGTCCTGCTCCACTGACAGACTGAGGAGATCGTTCCTCCCCCAAACTATGCGACTCTTCAATTCCACCCGGGGGGGTAAAGATTAACATTATACAAAGTTATTGTCTGTTTTTTCCTGCATTGTAATCAATCTTTAATTTAATATTGTTTTTTTGTATCAGTATGCTGCTGCTGGAGTATGTGAATTTCCCCTTGGGATTAATAAAGTATCTATCTATCTATCTATCTATCTATCTATCTATCTATCTATCTATCTATCTATCTATCTATCTATCTATCTATCTATCTATCTATCTATCTATCTATTTACAATAATTAGTGCACACACAACCCCAAAACTCCCCCAAAGTCCAGGCCTCAACAATGCCTTTACCTTACTTCAGGCAGCCTCCACTCCTCTCCTCACAAGCTCTGTCTCTCTTCCTCCCGACTCAAGCCATCGAATGGAGGGAGGCGACCCCTTTTATCCCCACCCGGACGTTCTCCAGGTGCCTCCTGATTGCCCAAGTGTGGCAGAAGTACCGGTGGCGCACCCGGAAGCACTCCGGGTGTCCCTGGTCTTCTTCCCCCCAGCACTTCCGGGTGAGGCAGAAGTGCTGAGGGCCAGGGCTCCTCAGGCATTGGGGCACCCCCTGGCAGTGACCACGGGCCCCTATAGGGTTGAGCTTCTAAGCTCTGTTCCCGTGGTCCCCAAAGCCACCTGGGCGGTCGCCCCCCTCGTGGTCTGGAGGAGGCATAATCCCTCCTCCGGTCCTTCCGGGCATCCCGGCTGGGTGCCACCCCCAGCCACTTGCCACAATACATAAATAAGCAGTATACATGGCATGCAAATTTATATAACATTTGTTCTTATGACTGACCATTCAACAACCTTATGACTCGTAGGTAAAAACTGTCACTGAATCTACTGCTGTGAGTGCCAATAGTCCTGCGTGGTTAGGTAGGATTTAGTCTCATTTATACGTCTGGAGTCAACCAGGAGTGAATTGTGCTTAAAACTGGGAGGGGATAATTGGGCAGCTCACTGAATGTCACCAATCCAATGTCTTGTGAAGGCGGGGCTCAAAGTAGGGGTGGGAATTTTGAACTGCGAAGATCAGAGGTGCTTTGTTATTCTAGTCCGACATACAGCAAGCGTCTGTTTACAATAAGCTGTCTATACTCAGAACGCCTCCTAAAAAACCTATTAGACGTGTAAATGTGTGTTGCGTGTGTACAGAGCACATTGCACATCCTCGTTAATAAAATCCCTTTGTGCGTCCAGGTGTCCATGTGTGTGTGTCTTCTGGTGAAGTGCGCATACGCGGGGCGCGGTGCGATGTGCGATATTACTGTCAGAGAAAGTTAGAGGCGTTTTACGGAAATACAAACCAGTATTACTGCGAGAGGAAATTAAAGGTACACAATACAGTGACGCATATTACAGCCACATACAAGCCAGTATTACTGTCAGAGGAGATTAAAGGCATATTACCGACGCGCACGCCTGTATTACCGCCAGAGAAAATTAAAGGTATATTACGGACGTTCAAGCCAGCGGACGTACAAGACAGTATTACTGTGACAGAAAATTAAAGACACACAATACACGGTGGCAGCCCACGAAGAACGGTCAGCTCAGCAAGTAAACATCAACAAAAGAAAGGCTGAAGGAAAGTAAAATACGACCAACAAAAAGAATGAGGTCAAAGTCCCTTACCATTTAATATAGACTGTTCCTAATAATGTTTATGCTCTACTGTTCTAGCGCCCGTTATTGTAACAGGCTAAATGACTAGTTTTATAAATAAAAGTTATCTGTTGCAAGGTGGGGCAGCATGGTGGCCCAGTGGTAGCGCTGCTGCTTCACAGTATGAAAACCAGGGTTCACATCCCGAATCCTTCCTGCATGTTCTCTCCGTACTCCAAGTACACCAGTTTCCTCCTACAGTCCAAACACATGCAGGTTAGGTGGATTGGCATTCCTAAATTGGTCCTATTGTGCAATTGGGGTGTGTGGGTATGTGAATTATTATTCATGGTGGCTCTAAAATCCATACAGACCCCTACTTTCTCTTCTGTTCTTTTTCCGTTTTTTTGTAGTGGTGATCTGCACCACCGCCACCCAATCAAAGCATCAATGGATTAAAGGCCAGAAGTCCACCTGACTGTCATCATCAAATTCTTCCATGAGAACCCTGAATACAATGAGGACTGACTGAGGTCATTTATGTTATGTAGAATGCCTAGATGGAGCTGGGTGGTCTCGTGGCCTTGGAACCCCTGCAGATTTTGTTTTTTCTGTCCTCCCAGGCCATCGGACCTTACTTTTATTCTATGTTAATTAGTGTTCCCTAATTTTAATTCCTGTTTATTTTGTCTTTTTTCTCTTTCTTCATCATGTAAAGCAATTATTTGTATGAAAATGTACTATATAAATAAATGTTGTTGTTGGATGTGTGTTCATCCTGTGATGGACTAGCAACCTGTCCAGATAGGCTCCAGCATTCCCCTGTGACCCTGTTCAGGGCTACGCATTTTAGAAAATGACTGACTGACTCTTGCAGGGGAAAAACCCTTCAGTAACATCAGATTATACGTTGGCATTTGACGGCACCAATGGACGAGTGGTAAACGTGATCGATATTTTGTCGCACATGTTGTGTGTGCACTCTGGTGTTCAGCATTACGATGATAGTGTTGGAGTCGATGTGAGCTTGAAAAAACTGTCAGCCATATTCATAAAGATATGAGCTGCAAAATATGCAAACAGTGAGTCACGTTCCACCAAGAGGACTGTCGTTAAGAGAGCGGAGAACAAAGAGCCACTGGAGATTCAGATTTTGTACTCCAGACACCCAAATTAACAAATCTGCCTAACAACAGCAGTAGACTCACAGATGAGGCTGCAAGACATCCACCTTCTAACTGCACATCTAAACAGATGACGAAAGAAATTTAACGTTACCATCTAATTGGAAATGCAAACCTGCCGTAACAAAATAGCCGCAGCATTTTAACACGTTGTATATCCACAGATAACAATGCCCATCTAAACTGTATTTGCTTTTATTATGTCATATCATGGAGCAATAGCTAAAATGACACAAAGATATCATAGCAAGTAGAGGCACGTCTCAAATGTGTGGAGCCCAGTAGCTGTGGCGGTCCACGTGTGTCTGTCTGTCTGTCTCCACTGTCGCAGCGCTCATTACAAAGTGTAAATTAATTATTAGGCCTCAGTTACCTTGTGCTATTGAGCTCAGGAGTGAATAACATCTTTTAGCTTCCTATTTTCTCTCAGCGTCAAGTCTTTTATTCCTGCCTTACGCTCTGCTAGCTGGGTAAGCTCCAGCACCCCCCACATTCCTAGTCTGGATTAAGTGGGTTAGAAATGACATGGCATACTTTACATTTATTAAAATAATTTACTTCAGAATTAGCTTTACTAGGCTTACACAAGTTAAAAAAATAAAAAGCCCACCCCACCAATACGACTCATTTATCTAAAGGGAAACGTACTAAATTCTAGGGACCTGGATCATCCACTTCAGGTTTGGCGAGTGAACCCGGTGCTTGTTGAACCATCCGGAGAGCTTGGTCCACTCCTCAGTCGAGCGCCCATAGATGGAAAGTCGGGGTTCAGCATATTGGTATTTTGCATCCTCCAGGTCAGAGGCCACTTCCTGTAATGAAAAGCAGAGGATGAATAAGGAGCTCCATTTCCTTTTTTTGTTTTATTTGTTTCAATGACATTCACCTGCCAGTAATCACCTGTCCGCTGCTTCACTTGTACAAAGTAAGAAAACAGACTGTTGGATTGTTGACCAAAAATCTTGGGAGCCCTAACAAGATGTTTGCTTAGGGAACTGCTGCTATTTATTGTTTTGAAGCACCACAGGGAGCCTCTTTATTTTCAATCTTTCTTGTCAGCTTTAAACAAGGTGGCCTGACTGGCATCCCGACATTCTGTGGGAGTCATTCATTGCCTTCTGTCACCCGACCACAAGTGCTATTTGCCACTCACTGATTCTTAGTTTGCATTTTGGTTCTGGTTGTCGCTTTTTCATGCCTTTTTGGTTTGCAGTCTCCAGCCTGTTTTTCTCGACTACTCTTTGCCTTGTCCTTCTGATTATGACATTTCCCTTCATAACGAAAGAATTATTGGCGAGCCCACTCTAATAACAACGAAAAACACAACATCCCTATAGCACACTTTCATACATTGGATGCAGCTCAGAGTGCTTTACAAAAATGATTAACATATAACACATTAATATCCTTTAAAAAGCAAATTGTCTATTTCATTGCTTTTACAGTGCATATAAAAAGTTTTTGCCACCCCCTCTTTGGAAATTTTTACCTTTTATTATTATTATTTCTACCTTTTAATATTATTCAACACTGAATCACAGTGGATCTTTTTTTTGGCTTTTTTGACATTAATCAACAGAAACAAGAAACTTTAGTGTCAAAAATGAAAACAGATCTCTGCAAAGTGGTCTAAATTAGATACAAACAGAAAACACAAAATAACTGATGAATCCAGCATATGCTCCCTGGGAATGCGTTCATTAAAGACGGCGGCTTTCACTAAACCGAAGGTCTATATGAATATATACTGTATATGGATGGGCAAAAGTAAAAAGACATGCAGGCGGTGATCATTACAATAGCTTTATTAACTAAAAAGAATGTTACATTACCAGTCATCATTACCTAAAAGATAAATCATAAATAAGGATACAAAATAATAACAATAATAATTAAAAGCTGAAGACAAATAATACAAATTAATAATAGAATAATTAATAAAAATAATAATACAAGAATAAACTCTGTGTTTTATACTCACAACTGTAAACCTACTTTTGCCCACACACCCATATATATATATATATATATATATATATATATATATATATATATGGAAGAGAAGGTCTGTGATACGGTTTGCATATTTGCAGTTGGAGATCCACAAAGGGAGAAAAAACGAATCACGTATCATAAAATAGTTTTTATTCCTGAGCTTTCAACCCCTATCAGGGGTCTTCATCAGAGGATAATGCTTAGACTTACAAGAATCAAAGGCAATATATAGCAACACATTCAGTATTGGGGGGGGGGATGGGGATGGGGGGGGTCGGTGGCGGTGACTAAGTCAGTATGATCGGGGGGGGGGGTGTATCGTTTAATTAAAGTGCATATGTCCTTCTTAAGTTGGCAAATGCTGGGTTTATGTCCAGGTGTCGATGGCATTTTCATCTGATAGCCAAGACTCGGCCAACTCTCTGGCGCTTTTTGTACTGGCCTTAAATTTTACTTTTACGTTGTCCCATGCAATTCTTGCTCAGCTGTATACATAGGACAAACGTCAAAAAAAAATCTCAACACGTGTACAGGAACATCGCAACGCTGTCAGAAGAAAGGACGCACTATCTTTGATATATGCACATACTAAATCGACAGGACACACATTCAACTGGGACAACGTAAAAGTAAAATTTAAGGCCAGTACAAAAAGCGCCAGAGAGTTGGCCGAGTCTTGGCTATCAGATGAAAACGCCATCAACAGACACTTGGACATAAACCCAGCATATGCCAACTTAAGAAGGACATATGCACTTTAATTAAACGATACACCCCCCCCCGTTGATCATACTGACTTAGTCACTGCCACATAACCCCCCCCCCCCCCAATACTGAATGTGTTGCTATATATTGCCTTTGATTCTTGTAAGTCTAAGCATTATCCTCTGATGAAGGGGTTGAAAGCTCAGGAATAAAACTATTTTATGATACGTGATTCGTTTTTTCTCCCTTTGTGGATCTCCAACTGCAAATATATATATATATATATATATATATATATATATATATATATATATATATATATATATGGTTGAAATAGTTTACTGTCAAATAATGCAAAGAGTACGTGACACGTGTTTCGCCCTAATTCTGGGCTCATCAGGCGTACACACTCTACTGCACTCCCTCTCAGGAATCGAACCTCGGACATCAGCGCCAGAGGCGAAGCCCCTAACATTGCGCCACAGCGTGTGGTTCGTTTATTTGACAGCATGTAGATCGGGGTAATTACATTCATGGCATTCGTAGTCTGTGTCACAATCTGATTGTATGGGTGGTTACCTACCAGGTAATGCTTGTGGTTGGCCAGCAAGTCTGCTAACATCCGCCACGGTGCCCTCAGTTGTGAGAGGGAGTGCAGTAGAGTGTGTACGCCTGATGAGCCCAGAATGAGGGCGAAACATGTGTCGCGTACTCTTTGCATTATTTGACAGTAAACTATTTCAACCATTCTATGATCTGCTTCTCACAACTGAGGGCACCGTGGCAGATGTTAGCAGACTTGCTGGCCAACCACAAGCGTTACCTGGTGGGTAACCACCCATACAATCAGATTGTGACACAGACTACGAATGCCATGAATACATATATATATCTATACAGTATACACACGGTATATATATGTATAAGTAATGTCAACGATTGG